>NC_091136.1:11269643-11582143 GCF_041381155.1 Argopecten irradians
TGTAAAGGGATAGACCAATTATCAGACCTTAAATGAGTAATATTATAGAGTAAATAAACGAAACAAATGATTGATAAATGAGTAAACAAATAAAATCAGTATGTCTATATTATATCTAACTAATCAGTATTCAGGTCAATTTTCAATTTGTTTATTTCCGTAAACCTTGCGGTTTATAAGACACAAAGTACAATTTTAATACTGAATAATGAATAATTTAAACATGTACATAGTCCAGTAAAAATACGAAAAATTGAGGCCTAACCTTCAAATAATTGCAACAGAATTTGTTTTCTGCTTTTTGGGTTGGAGGATCTTAGTATTTTACCATGAAAAAAGTCGCCAAAAATCATATGTTCGGAAAGTCGTTTTTTCAACACCCGAAAAAATAAGAAAAATATATAGAAATTACACTTTTGACCACTTTTAAAGAACAATATCTGCTATTTTTGCAATACTTGAAATATGAAATCTGGTGTATAGTAATACAAACTTCAGGTTAGCACAAATAAGTTGAAATGGTACAATAATTTCAGTCAGTCCAAGAAATAAAGAAGGATGAAAACGGCTCAAAACCTTTTGAATTTAGTTATCATTACCGTTTTTGTTCCTTTTAGATGCAAACATTTATAAAATCTTACCCTGAACTATATCAGTTTATGTTTTATGCCTTAAAGAATTACAATTTCTTTGATATTAATGCATGATCAATAATACATTAGCTAGAAAAACCTAAATATTAACTTGTCAAGTTGACTGATCGTGCCAATTTGACGTGTTTTTGTACTTAGATTTTTGGTAGTTGATATTTCGGAAAATAAAAAAGCAAATGCTTCCAAATATGTTATATCCTTTTTTGTATATTTTGTACTTGTTATTTTGATCATTTGTTGTAAAAACGGTATAAATATGCACATCTTATTTGGTAGTAAAAACTCCCTATTTAGTTAATTTGGCTGAATACCAAAATATGTCTAAGTCCATAAATCTGCAATACAAAAATCTTAATTTTTCGAATATGCTTTATTCGATTGTCATAAAATTTTGCCAGTAAATAAATTCGAACTGTTATGATTTTCAGCTATAAAATTGAACTTGAACTTTTATTTTATTCCTTTATCTCATTGAAAATTATGTAACCCCCATCCGGTTCTAATATGGAAAAATGAAAAACTGACCTATGCAAATATTTGATCAAAAAGAAACTTCAATAATATTGGCTAATATCTGCCAAAGGATTTTCTAATCTGATTAGTCACAAAATAGATATTCACATTTTTGACATTTCAACTTAAGGACTTAGCCAATTAGAGAAGTTTAGTCAAATTGGCACTATATGAGGATTTGATCGACCTCACGTCTTTTATATTTGGGGATATATTGATATAGTAGTCTCTTTTAGGTGAGTATAGCCTATATAGAATCTGAATTAATAACTATCTAAACACTTTAGACGGTGATTACTGAATATTTCTTGAATGAAAAAGACACATTATTCAATTTGGACTTCAAAATGTCCTTGGAAAAGGCCAAAAATCCAAACTTTGAGCAACCATGTTATCTCAGGTATTTAAGTAAAATGTTTTACTTTTAAAGCCTTTAAATAACAAGTTTTATTTAAAAAGATTCCACCAAAATGAGTACCAATGGTATTGTTGATAATAACATTTTTTTATCTTAACAATCAAACAAAAGCATATTTGGCTGTTACAAGGACATATTTATGCAATTTTCATGCTGTCATCGATTTTCCCTGTGTTGATATCAACTTATCTTTTTGGCAATCTGTGCTGTCCTTATAATGATCTTGCCATACATTTATTTTCTAGTATCTCATGATAACCATGTAAGTTTATATTTGGCTTCAAAGTTGGCAAATTATGCAAATATCCCTATTTTTCTGATTTTTGGGGGGTCAAGAAAAACACTTTCCCAAATTTGTGTTTGTGGCGACTTGTATAAAACAGTCAGATCTGTATGAAAAACAAAGAAAAAATTATGTTGCAATTATTTTGGGGTAACACCCTATCTTTCCTGGACTAACAGGAGAGTGATTGTATACAATAAAACACAAACATTAGTACACAATTATTATACATCAGATACTATACAGTTACGGTGTATTAAGAGACTGAGAACGTTTCTGGAATGCAAGTTTTAAGAATTTTCCGAGATTATTTGGAACTTAAACATTATTTACACTGAGTAATTGAACAAGTTTGAACACACTTGGATGATAAAAATAATAAGGTCATTGTATGATGGACTACATATATATATCATTGTACTATACAAGAAGACACAACAAAAAGATATCACAGTCTTCTAAAGCACATAACACACTAAATAACACACTACACACACCATGCATGGGAGGCCGTCCTTGCATGACGCTGACTGTTTATAGGACATTAACAAACCAAGCAAACAAATAAACTATATGTTATATTTTATTTTATTTCTCTAGTGTTCCGGGATGTACATGTTATATAATTTCATTATCTAGTGTTCCATGACGTACTTTTTATAATTTTTATCATCTTGTGTTCCAGGATGTACTATATATCATTTTTATTCTCTAGTGTTCCAGGATGCGCATGTTATGCATTATATACTATATATTATTTTCATTCTCAAGTGTTCCAAGATGTACTTTATATAATTTCTATTCTCCAGTGTTTCAGAATGTAAATGTTATGCATCATATACTATATATCATTTTTATTCTTTAGTGTTCCAGGATGTACTATATATCATTTTTGTTCTCTAGTGTTTCAGGATGTACATATTATGTATCATATACTATTTTGTTATTATCCAGTGTTCCAGGATGTACACGTTATGGTATTTGTGGGGTTCGGCTTTCTCTATACGTTCCTTCAGCGGTATGGCTACTCCGGGTTTGGTTACAATATCTTACTGGGGGCTGTAGCAGTGCAGTGGACACTTATAGTAAGAGCCCTTTTCTTTCATGACATGGCCTCAGGAAGTCGGGTGAAGATGTCCCTAATCGAGTAAGTATGACGTTCTTTTGAGTAAATATGATAATAATATCATATGATATAAGGTACTCACAGCGGTCATTTGTTTCTGTTAGCTTAAAGATAAGTACTTAACAAGTTTATTTTTCTGATCATCTTTTCATTCAGATAAGTCGCCTTAGTAATACACTTTAAGGACATACAACGTTTCATGACGTTTGGCCGATGTATAAAATTTACCACAATACATGTAGCTGTAAAATAAGGTTTACAGACATGAGATGATTTGCTTTTCCCCATATTGCAATTGCAATAATTTTCGCTTTACAGTCAAAAATCTTTCCGTCTAACACTACCTAAATTAACGGAACCCCCCCCCAAAAAATTTTTTTGTGTTTCCTGTTTTATAGAATGATAAATGGCGATTTTAATGCTGCGACAGTGTTAATATCGTTTGGAGCCCTTATCGGGAAGACCGGGCCTTTACAACTTCTAGTCATGGTCATTCTGGAGGTAGTCTTTGCCAACCTGAACCAGTATATAGGGACTGAACACCTCACGGTACGTCTACAGAAATATTCTTTATTGCAGATATCATTAATAATTTATGATTTAGTTTGGTTTAGTTTATTATCATTATGTCCTATTATTGTCAGGGTCATTTAAGGACGGCCTCCTGAGGATCTGGTGTCTAGTGTGTGTGAAGTGTGAATTGCGTGTTCTAGGAGAATACGGTATATTCGTGTTGTGTCTTCTTTCTTAGTGGAACTCTTGTCCTCTTCATACATGTAGTGTTATATCACTGAAGTATGCCGTCACAGTCAAACAACACACCCTACCCAGGCACATTATACTGACAACAAGCGAACCAGTCGTCCCTCTCATTTTATGCTGAGCACTAAGCAGGAGCATAAACTACCATTTTGATGTGTGTCTCGGCCATGGAACAGAACCCATAGCCTATCTCACTGGGGCGAAAGCTCTGTTATCTGTATAAGATGGTCGATGTGCTTGCTCGGTATATCGGGTGCATGCTTCAGTGAAATATCACTAATTTTACATGGACACACGAAAATATCACAGTCTACCAAAACACACAGACATCTTCAAACCGCACAGATGGGAGACCGGCCTTAAATGAACTTGGCTGTAATTAGGAAGATAATCTAAAAAACAAAACCAAATCTCATTAATGTGAGAAACACATCCTGAAGAATTTCTTGTCAACAAAGTATCTGATGAATTGATGTCTCTTCATCATTTTTGGACTTTTCACATTATTTTGACGTTATATCTGTTATTTTGTAGGGTTTTAGTGATATTATGTATTATTTAACATGATTTATTTTAGGCCAGCGATGTTGGCGGGTCCATGTATATACACGTCTTTGGAGCCTACTTTGGACTAGCTGTGTCACGTGTCCTTTACAAAGACTCGCACGAGACATCGACCAGTCTCCGTAGCGGATACCTTTCTGACATATTTGCTCTTGTCGGTAAGTAGATTTGATAATCACATGGGCGTTAAAAACGGTAGAGTGCACTCCGATGACGTTTATCAAACACAGTTTAATTTAGTGGGGTATTCAAACTCTCGCTCTGTTTTTCAGGTTGACTGAGTCTGGATATTTGATCTGACATCTTATCCCCAAACACATCCAAATACCAAATATTGTAACAATTCCACGTTTAAATATAAAACCTATTACTAAAATCTATACATCTCTCAAATTTTATTATATTTCACACGTGTTCTGCTTAGCATTCTACGATATGACCGGCTTGCCATTTTAAAGATAAATTGATCAATTAGGTCGTCATTTGAGTTGACATAAAAGTTGATAAATGAAGCTGAATAAAGTAAATGCCAATTAATGTTGAGAATAATGTTGTGTTCCAGGCACGGTTTTCCTGTGGTGTTTCTGGCCAAGCTTTAATGCAGTCTCTGCAGTAGATGACGGTAGATTGCGGGCTGTCCTCAACACTTTCGCCTCACTTCTCGCATGTGTTGTGGTGACACTGGCAGTATCATCAATGCTTAGTCGACGAGGTACCTTTGATATCGTAAGTGATTAATGCATTTTTCATACGCTTGTTTAGTAATCATAAAGTTCATTGTTCCCATGACGTTTTTTTTGTCTTTTTCATATTTTGACATGGATGATAAAGATAACATTACACAATTTTTACGTGCGATGGTTTATTATCAATGTCATTCTAAGGATATATTTAATTGGCTACTTTAGTGCATATCTAAAGTCAATATCATTGCATATCATTTTATGATAAAGATAAACCTCTGCGAGGTATAGATTATGCATATATATTATCATTTCTGAATAATTGTATTTATATATATATTTCTTCCCCTGTTATTTGTGCCACGCTGTATTGATTTGGAATCTTCCTATTTTCTCAGATCTATATATCAAGAACCTGCGTAGTTCAATTTCAGTTTCTAAAGCTTAGTTTGATAATTATCTTTCTATTTTAAGATTCATCTACAAAATGCATCGCTTGCTGGTGGTGTTGCTGTAGGGACATGCGCAGACATGCCAATAAAACCTTGGGGCGCTATGGTAATTGGGTCACTAGCAGCCATCATATCAACGTTTGGTTACAAATACGGCTGTGTAAGTATACTCGTTTTCTTTTTTACTTCATAAATATTACGTCATCATAGACTTATTTCGTGTTGTTAGTCTGATACTACTTACAGTCCTCTGTTTAAATCTCATTGCAGAAGAATTCAGTACATTGACACTGTTATAGTTGAATCACTTAGATTACCACATATATTTTTTCTCTCTCGTCATTGTTGATACCAATCTCATGTTATATGATTCTTTATATCGATAAAGATTAACCTTAAAGCTATGAAGACTTATTAATAATAGTACATCTATTGATAATCCCTGGTTTTGGTATTGACGACAAACTGCATTCTTTTGAGTAAAACAATGATATCAGATCGAATCTCTGTTGCAGGATATTCTATCTTCTAAATGGAAAGTCCACGACCCAGCCGGAATTAATAATCTACACGGTATGCCAGGAATTTTAGCAGCGTTGGCCGGGGCAGCCATGGCGGGATTGGCAACTTCAAACAATTTTGGTGATAGGTGAAGACTTTATTTGGTCTTTATGATTCACATGATATGTGAAAGTTGAGTTTACGCATGTGCTGATTACCGAAACATTTGGATTGACAATCGACACATATTTTTCATGAATTAAATGAAAAACTAAGCAAGGGGTTACAGACTTCATAAGTAAATCTATATGCGCCAAAACTCATATAGTGATAACTGCAGGTCACATAAAATGTGTATTTTTTTTTAATCAGTGATATTTGGAGCGGTTTAAGACATACCAATGAAATACATAATTACTATAATTGTAAATGAAATTCATTTCGAAAAAAAACCCATTCTAGATAATATGATATTTAAAACGGCCTTTGCGAAGCTCTTTTACAACAGCAATGTAAGCCAACTAAAAAGATAAATGTTTTATGTACCCTTGTCTGAATAAAGAAAAATATATATTATAAGATTCTTTTATCTATAAAAATACTTTAGTACCGGAAATGAGTGTGCGCCATTGCCTGTCATCAATGTCTTTGTACCTTTGTAGTCTCTATGTTGTCTTCCCTGCCCGGGCTTCAAACGGTACGATATATGCTGATGATCGGTCAGCTAATGAACAGGCAGGGTATCAGCTGGCAGCCCTGGCGACGACCTTAGGGATAGCTATAGTTGGTGGTTTACTGACAGGTAAGTATACCCAATGGGAAGATAGTGTCATAGATTAACTCAATCACGAAGTTTTCTTTCTCTTGATTCAGTTCCATCCAGTCCATCCCGATATCATGATAATGATTTGACGTGTTTATTGTTTGTTTGATTAATTAACGTCGTCTTGACAGCATGTATGCAGTGTGTAGCGTGTGTGAAATGCGAGGTGCGTGTTTTGGGAGACTGTGGTATGTTCATATTGTATCTCCTTGTATACTGGAACTGTTGCCCTTTTTATACTTTTATATCACTGACGCATGTGACTAATTTCAACTTCAATACAAAGTGAAATTTCTTAGATGGTTCTAAGATGAGGTGTTGTATTTGTCTTTACGCATAAACGTCTCAAAAAAATATCCACACAAAAGTTAACAAAATGTGTTTGTTTTAATGAAACAAATATAAGCTATATTTCTAAGCATTGCTTGGTATTGTGAATTGACATGCTCGTAGGTGAATTGTTATGCTTATTTGGTTTCGTATTTCTATTTTCTACTACTGTAAATGTGCCAATTTTAGCGCAAATACAAAAACTGTATGGTCATGAACAGGTTAGTTCGTGATGAATTAGCAGAATCTGTATGATTGCTATATAAACAACATAGAAACAAATGCTAGCGCGAAAAGCGCTGAGATAAGTTTATCGCTAAATTATGGTTAACATGTATTTTGTTTTTTTTGAACACATGATAAAACTTGGTCGAAAGGAAGGTTCCGTAACTTCCGAGTTTCCCTTAATTTATGTAACACTTTCCTATGGGTAAATTTAATATAGGGAACTTTCTTAAGTTAAGAAACGTTTGTGAAAGTGGGTTTGAGATAAAAAAGAGATACATTAACATAAACATAGGAAGTGTTAAAAAGGCGTGACTTTACAGCAAACCCTTGTTTGTAGGACTTGTAATGCGTCTCCCGGTCTGGGACGATCCTGAGGACGAATACCTGTATGATGATAGGGATTATTGGGAAGTCTCGGATCAGGGTTTCCCTTCCGACCTGAGTGAAGTCCGACCACTTAATACAGGCGGGTAACTATCGTAAAGTAGTTTTGTGTTTTTTTTATCTTGTCTGCCAAAGAATCTTAAGATGTATTGGTCTTTGTTCAAATAGTATCACCAAAGTATCTTAAGATTATATCTTTGTTCAAATAGTATATGTTCTAAACTAACGATATGACTAACAGCAAAACAAACCTTGGTCATCTTTATTATGTTTAAGTTTTGATCTAATAAAATAGATCATAGTTCGGTTTTGACATGTAGCATTATCTTCATGACTTATAAAGAGAGGGTGCAGCTAGACAAAATTTTAAGACAATATTAGCGCGATAAAACGCAGATGTTTGCAATTCCGGATATCACTATTTAGGCTTTTTTGTCTGTTGTCTGATCTATTGTGTTAGATTTAATAGCATGTTTTGTAATGAAACGCAGCAAATGGCGTTTAAAGCAATGTGACATCTGCCAGAATGTTATGTATTGTTTTCAATACTAATATGGGTCATACACCTTTCCTGTTTCAGAGGGTTACTGACGAACTCCACCAATGGAGAGATGTAGCAGCAAAGCAAAGAACAACTTGTACATGGTTGAAACATGCACATTTGAAGACCTTCTAGAGTCTTGCAATGGGATACTCGTTTTTACAAGCACTCAAAACTGTAGATATAAAATGAATGTTTGTTATATTATCGTTTTTGATAGAGATTTTGTATATCTTGTATTCAACTTAAGATTTAACTACTGATCATATCTACGGTATCCGATACCATAATTAGATTTAATAGTCGGTATCGGGTTCAGTAGGAGTGGTTTGTAATAGTAATTTTAATAAAAGCATATTACAAATATATAGCATTTGATCCAGAACTGCATCATTCCATTTATATAATGACTTAAAGTATACATCTATCATTCCGGCACTGTCACATAACTACATTAATGTCGTCGATATATCGTGTAAGTACTAAGAAATGATAGGGAAGGCATTAAGATACATGAGCGTTGCATGTATTTTGCATCTGAAGTGCAATAAAGCGTTCTGGTTGTCGCGTTCTGTAGATACGACTGAAAGATTAAGTGTTAGCTGACGTAATCGTCTAGTTTTATGTCCTATGTTCAATAAAATGCTTTTACAAATGTTGCTTTGTCTATAAACAACTCATTTAGTGTCAACTGTACTATATTACGGTTCTGCTACAGTGGAGCTTCGTTAGATAAGATCGCTAAACGTGTATGGAATGGTAATACATACATTTTACATGACTTTTCGAGGATAACATAGATATACCTAAGATCTAAAATAAATAAACTGCTTATATGTTGTTAGGTATGGTCACCTTTGCCTAACCTGTTATTATTGTAAGTGTTATCTTTTCCCGATAAATAACCAATTAACGTTTTGCAACGTAATTACATATATACACTTAATAGTACATGAGGGAAATTTTCGTGCTTAAAGTCTTCCCGATCAGTTTTCACATTTTCATTTTGCAGTTTTTACATTTCAACACAGTGACAACATTTTCGCAATCAAGGCAACCTTCGTGTAATTCGGGCGAATTCCCGACATATAAATGTTCACCTTTATTGTTTATATAATGCCTATTTTTTCAAACAGTACAAATGTCAAAAGGTTCAAGATGGATTTCACTTACATGTAGCTTTTCTTGTGTTTGTATTATCTGAAAATATTCAAGATGCCGAAAATTTGTGAAAGAGGCATTTATACTGTTTGAAATTTGTATATACATTGTATATATTCTCCCTCTGGAGAACTAGTATTTGAAGAACCTATTTGTACTGCTCCTCATGTATACCATACTTTGACATCTTACATTATAGTTTTATTTCAGATCAATAACACTAATGAGAAGCAAGAATTAGTTGCTTACTAAATTACTTATAACATTATTTCATTATCGTGCGATCCATCATCACGGGGGTACTTAATTCTATATAACACATCTATTTGTACCTACTGATCTACTGGTACTGTTACGGAAACTTTAAAGTATCTCCGGGGAATTTGTCGAATATTACTTATTCAACAAACCCGTTCCTGTCTGCTTTTAGTCATTGGGCATATATTGGTAAACTTATATCCAAGGTAAATACTTATTTCTAACGCGCGTCATTTGAAATATCTGTCCAACAAATGCAGTTTACACCCCAGTAAATAACAAAACAATTCCTTAAATAATTATTAAATTCAAACTAAAACTATGCTATATTTCCTCTAATTGGCCCCTCCCCTAGGCCCCTTGGGGGGCCAGGGTCACCGTTTATACAAGATTGGTTCTCCTTCAACCAAAGAAGCTTCAGACTAAATTAGAACTAAATCCAGTCATTCCTACAGAAGAAGAAGGATTTTAAAGAATTTGTTATATTTTCCCTATTCGGCCCCGTCCCTAAGGCCCCTGGGGAGCCAGAATCACCGTTTATACAAGGTTATTCAAGGAAGCTTCAGACCAAATTTGGTGAAAATCCACGTGACTAGAAGCAAATTGAAGGAAGCCGGACGCCGGACGCCGGACGCTGGACGCCGCGCCATTACATTAGCTAAACGGCCCTTCGAGCCCGGTGAGCTAAAAACCAGCATATCCTAAAATAACCCTGGTTGTTAATAAGACGTTTAACTAAAAAAAAAAATAAAATAAAAAAAATCAGCATTAACATAATCTTTCATATACTTCAGCCAATTTTACCTGCTAACATTTTATTCTTTTTTTAGAATTAACAGAAAACACACTTGCTTTTCCAATGCTTTTGATATTTTCTGCGTCATCTCGGCCCAGTTGTTCAAAAAGTAATTAATCTAATCACAGTTTAGAGACAATTTTCAAATCAAGATAAAATAATTACTGGTAATAATACAAGTAATGCTGATTTTAGTGTAGATGTAATCACAAACTTTACAACAAATGTGAACTGAAAATTTCACTAATCATGTGATTAAGCTAATCATCTTTTGAACAACTTGGTGCGGCGTGGTGAACGTGATTATGTTGCGTCTCCTAGACATTATATAACATAGCTGATGGTGCTGTATGTATACAGTGAAGCATAAAAGACAATTATACACATTACGTCCGTCATAGGGACCATTCAAGGCCAAAAATGAAGAAGCGTCAGAGGAGACCTTTTAAAAGTAAAAGGAATAAGGTAGGAATAGCACATCATAGGGATACTTAACAACGAGCCCAATGGACCTTCACGATCATCTGACTATTTATAAAATATACCACATAGTAGACGGACACAATTGTAGAAAAGAATTAGGGATAATGTACACAAGAAAAAAAAAATCAACTTAATCGAAGATCGAGGTCATTAATTTGAACAAAATGTGCAGCCCTTCATCCCAGCATGGTACAGGCTTACTATCAGTTCTCTAGGCCTCGTAGGTATTCATAGGACGTTGTTTAAAGTTTTTAGCCTATGTGACACGTGACCATGATTGAATGTGAACGTCACTCATTTAAACAATCTTGGTAGCCCTTCATCGCCAATCCTTACATACGACAGTCTTAATATAAGCACCCTGGATTCATCGATTATGTAATTATTATGGTTCTTTTTTTTAAACTAATGCTTTGACTTGAAGCCCAAAATGGCCTTGGCTCTTGATGAACCATAAATTTTAAACAAACAAACAACTATTAAAAAAATAGTCGTTTGGATGAAATATTTACTGACGATGCACGACAGACGAAGACGGACAAAGCATTAATGAAAATAGGCCATTCGAGGAGAAGTACGAGAAAAGAAAACCCTGCAAAACATTCGTTTCTTAAAATTTATGAAATAGTTTTACACTTTTCCTTTTCACAGATGACATAAATTATCGTAAACTAAAAGACCTTTTCGATCTTATTATGAAAACGACACTTATTCGTTCAGCCTTGGTTTCCCTGCAGTTGGGGCGTTGGAATTGTACCTGCTGTCCATATTGCATGATCGTAAATGGCAACTAGATATAGGATATCTTTTCTCTTTTTCCTACCTACCTTTCTTCTTCCTCACGTCTCCCTTGATATAGCCTCATTTTTGGCCTTTCTGTTTAGCCCTCGTATCGCAGGTAGACTCCACATTGTATTCCCTGGCCAAGACACACCAACGTTTTTAAAAGTGGTAGGTTCTGCTCGTGCTTAGTGCTCAGCATACAAGGAGTAAGACGACAGGTTCATCCTCGGTAGTATAATGCGACCGGGTTGGGTATATTGTTTGGTGTCTTGGACGGCATATCTCAATGATATAGCACTGTAAAAAGGACAACAGTTTCACTATACAAGAAGACACAACACGAACATACCGCAGTCTCCCAAAACACGCACCACGCACTTCATACTCTACACATCTTATACATTGGAGGCCGTCCTTACAAGATCCTGACTGTTACTAAGACGTTTCTTAATCAAACAATCAAACAAGCAGAGAGATCCGGATTGGTTATCTCAATTTCTGTCGAAAAAGAAATTGTATATACGACCAAATTTTGAAATTGAAAAAAAAAACTATTTTTGAAAATATCATAAAGGTTTCATTGGGTTTTTTCTAATCAAAACGGCATCTATAATGTTCAGCAAGCGGAACTATTTCTTCGGTCATCCTGACTATTGTAGATACTCAACTTAGCAACCATCACAGGCTTTTGACGACGAACACACAAGAGTGGAAAAATGTGTAAATGTATTAATTGAACAGTGTTTTGATTGCATTAAAGGTAATATGAACGCAATTATCATTAGTGTGATCAATGAATATCACGATGATGAGCATTATCTTTTATTCATTAATCAATTATTCAGGTCGCTGACGTTTGTATTATGTAGTTATTCAGATGTATCAATGAAAGTCGAACACCCTATATCAACGTTGTTTATAGGCAGTTGAATGCCTTGTGGGAGCTGTGTGGGACGCTGTAGACAGTATAGGGAAATCAAGAGGCTCCGATATAATTTGTTTTAACTACAAAAAAGTAGAAGGGAACGAATGGAAAATCATTTTCATTGTAAATTCATATATTATGTTTTGTTTTTGTTGGTTGTGAGCAGCAGTGCCATAGTTTTGAATTCAAGTCATACATTCCAAAGATTAAATCTTGTTACGCCGTCGGGCAGTGGGTATTTACTCACTGCATCAACAGGCATCCGTACTGATTTCGAATGTGCAGCGCATGTATAACCGAAGAATGTCAATCTTTTTTATACAAAAAAGTGGACAAAAACTGTGAAACCTTCTCACAATTGATTGGTTCTGTGACCAACGTGGACCTATCTATGACTGAAATATACTTTTACAAGACTGCAGGTAAGGAAGAAACACAATTACTATACAAATATGTTAATATGAAGTGTTATCATATCGAAAAGAGAGATGTTATGCCGATTTTATAAAAAATATCTAATGTTTGTTTTATTTTAGCTCTGCATAATTGCTCCGACCTTCCAGCTACTTATCCATCGGATGCATACCCGGTAGCTTCAGCAGACGATATGCCTAACACACTGTTTTGTAACACGGAGACAGCTGAGGGGCCCTGGATTGTAAGTCTTAAGGCTATATTTTCTCCACGCTGTTTACAGGAGAATCTCCGTAAATATTACTTAAACTCACGTCAGGAGAGGATAGCGAAAACGACGTTACCTAGATACTGAATATTGATATTGTTAATGTATAAAGTAAGAAACATATCACTCTTATGCATTCCTATGTCTTAACTTTCTTTCAATCATCAGAACACCTATTTTTCTCTTGTTCATAGAAATACTTTCCACAGGAATTACATCTCAACATTGAAAACAAGTGTAAGATAAATGTTCCTAGTGTGAAAATAGTTCCAATCATCAACAATCATTAGACATACCAATGTAAGTATTACATATATTTTTAGGACGTTAATATGGCGTTAATTAATGAAACAGACAAACAAAACAATGCATTATTTATATTTCTCGAACCAGTACAGGATTTAGCATGTGCCAAACAACCCGATTATAACATCTCAGAAAAACAAAATTGTGTTAAACTCATTATTACTATTACACAATAGAAATTTGGAAGTGAAGCGTCAAATAATGAACATAAGATCATTGAGATAGATTGATTGATAGTATTGTACTCAATACCGGATGCTACAAGGCGATAATGAAACAATGCCACTTAAACATCTATTCTGCAAAATATTGCATTTTATTTTGCGTTTGTAAAACAAAATGATACAAAGTTAGATTTGACAGAAGCCTAATCTTATAAACCATTGCAATTAAATATCCAAACGTGAGCAGATAACCGTAGGTCTATACAAATATCCATATAACAGCTGATATTTATGTACAATGTACATGAATGCTTCTTAATTGCATATAACGCTGTTATCGCATGTTATATACATATAATTAATTTGCGCGCCTAAAATCAATTAAGTTTCTGTTATAAATATTGATAAATATACTAAAAGAGACCGTGTTTATAACACAATCTTCATATCCTTATATAAGCATATATAACCTGATATTGCATTAATTGAACATTGACTACACAGGTTATACAGAGAAAATTCAGCGCTCTCGTAGATTTTCAACGCACTTGGAACGAGTATAAGAGCGGTTTTGGTGATCTGCATGGGGATTTCTGGATTGGTAAGTTGAAGATAACTTTAATGCGATGCCCATTTTATTGATAGATTTTATCAGAAAATATTACGATTTTTAATTTTTTGTTTTAAACAGAAATCGGGTTTTTCCAAATTAATTGAATATTCAAACAAGGATATCTTGAATAAATTATCTTAACTTTGCAATCGACAAATGAAATCCTGAATATAAAATCCAAATAAACGAAATAAAATTTAATCCGAACTGCTTAAAGTGCTGTAGCTAGGATCAAATGAGCAATTCAAATCTATTACAATATTCATATAGTGAATTCTAGGTAACACCGCATAATAGACGATTCGTCTTTATAACAAAGAAAATATGGCGTGAATATAGTGCAAACGTTTAAAGTTGCGTAGAAAATTGATTGATTGGATATGCTGCATTATCAAAAGTTTTCAAACAATGTGTAACTATAAACATTGATGAACGTTTGTAGTTGGATAAGATTTTTTTTTTCTGCCAGGTAATGAATTTCTTCACCGGGTTACCAGCATCTCTAGAGTCTTGCGTATTGAACTGGAATTCGTTGACGGGTCCAAAGGGTATGCCCAGTATTCAACTTTCAAGGTCGCTGGCGAGGATCAAAAGTACCGACTTGTAGTACAGGACTATTCAGGCGATTTAGGTAAGAGTTACCTACAATATATCGGGTGGACATACTTGTCAGATAACATATCCGCCGAATTTAAATGGTTGGTAGTGCAATGAAACCCAAATTTCAGTTTGTTTTGCCTTCAACATTTTTAGAAATGATTTTATATGAATGACACTCTCTACATATCTATCGTTCTTTTGTTATGGAGGTAGACGCATGAGCAAAATCTTAGCAATGCCTTTGTATTGCATTGTGTGATGTATTTTCCTAGAGAAGCATGCTTTGAGTTGAACGTGAGCTCTTATCAAATGCTATAGCTACATACACATCATCAGTTTATGCATATTAGTTCTGTGTTATTAACAATATCTTTTTTATTTAAACATATTTTAATGTGTAATTTTATATACAATGGGATTGGGCACAAGTTTCCCAACTTATATGAAGCCCTCTCCCTACAGAATTAAATTAATTTTATGCCAAAGCATAGAGAGAGAGAGAGAGAGAGAGAGAGTTTGTTTTAACATATGTATATAATTACTTAATTTATTGATATGTATTTGTAATCACTTCTGATGCTGACGACCGAAGTTGTACTGATCGCTGTTCTTGTCACGCTTCTTAACTTATAGTTCATCACATCCAGTGCCTTGGTTTCTTTCTTCTGTCACTTTGTTGCTTTCTTAATTACGTTTCTCTTCGGTCGTCGGCATCGGAATGATATTTTTAAAAGAAACATTTTTTTAATAGTTCATTTTATAAATAAGAAACGTAAGAGGGGAAGGAGGGGGTTAAAACCTATTACAGTCAGTTATATATTGTTGAGAGCTCTGACATATTGTAATGTTATCTTCAAGAGATGAATCTGGACTTCCATGTAGTAGTTTGTTTGTTTGTTTGTTTGTTTGATTAACGCCCTACTAACAGCTATGGTCATGTAAGGACGGCCTCCCATGTATGCGGTGTGTTACATGTATGTTGTGCGAGGTGCGTGTTTTGGGAGACTGCGGTATATTCATGGTGTGTCTTCTTGTATATTGGAACTGTTGCCATTTTTATAGTGCTATATCATTGAAGCATGCCGCCGAAGACATCAAGCAACACACCCCACCCGGTCACATTATACTGACAACGGGCGAACCAGTCGTCCCACTCCCTGTATGCTGAGCGCTAAGCAGGAGCAGAAACTAAGAACTACCATTTTTATATACTTTGATGCGTCTCGACCAGGGGACAGAACCCAGAGCCTTCCTCACAGGGGCAAACGCTCAACTCAATGCCAAAAGTGAGGCGGTGCCAAGGGAGGCATTAGGAAGGATAAAGTCAGTTAGGAAGAAGAGAAAAGATAAGATCCCAAATTCAGTCGCCTTTTACGATCATGCAATAGGTACAGCAGGTACAATTCTAACGCCCTACCTGCAGGGCAGCCATGTGGTAATAGCTGCAGGTCTAAAGGAATGAAGTTGTTTAATGTTCGAAATAATTGAATTCTCTGGTCAGCGTAAGTATTACATGTAAAGAGCAAGTGATTCCACATTGACATTGCTTGTAACCCATTGAGTTATAGCGGACTAAAAATATGCTTTCAGTTTGGTACTAAAAAGGATTTGAGATGTGATGATTGTAGTGATACGGAAATAACGATATATATCTTATCATTGTAGTTGACAAATTCAGTAGCGCCGATGGTTCCTTCTTCACTACGACCGATGTTGACAATGATCAGAGTCCAGGCAGTAACTGTGCCGATGATTTTGGTGGCGGTTGGTGGTACGGGTGGTGCAGTCCAATTAACCTCAATGGCGGGTATAAGAATGATCAGGGCTATGATCTGTTTTGGAACCAGAAGTCCGTTAAGAAATCTGAAATGATGATTCACTAACTAGGTTTATGATAGTGCCATGTGTGTTGATGGTAACTGCTATATGTACTACTGTAAACCGACTTTCTTTCGTGTGCGATTTATTTTTTTCGAATTTTGCGATCCAAATACATGTATCTTCGCAAAAGTTGATCTCCGCGAACTGAAATTTACATAATTGATACTGATTTCAAGCAAATTTTAAATCCGCGAATATCAACTTTCGCGAACTTGTTTTAAAATGGAAATCGCTAAATTAATAAGCCGCGAACTTAAGCTGGTTTATAGTATATGTTTTATTATGAACTATTCCCATTAAATTGGCTGTTTTCGTATTCATAGTACATAGTAGAGACAACCAATTTCATTTTTACTAACAGTTGTGGTACTTTTTACTTTGTACAAATTAATTGGCTTTTCCGTGTATGAATATATATTTACTAAATGTACGTCATTTTTTTCCAAATGATATTTATAATACCTCAAATGAAGCGAAATTATCAACTTTAAAATTGTTGAAATTATTGCGATTATTGATGACATCACAGACGTTTAATAATTGATCATATCTTGATACTATCTATAACGGCGCTCGGGTCATTTGTTTTCATAAAAATAGTACATGTGCTCCGTGGTACACGACATATTGTACATTATAGAAAATAAAGACAAATGTTAGACTAGTGGCTTAACTTTTCTGGTTCCAATTCATACGGAGGTTAAGGAGTAGATAATGAACATCGAAATTTAATATATTGCTATGAAAGTGAGATTAATCATAAGTTGTTCATGTGTGGTCATTCTCAGATCACGTGTACTATGTACGTGAGACAAGCTGAGGGGCTCCAGAAGGGGGCATTTGCTTGGGTTGTTTATCTAAATTATAGTTTCCTTGAAACAATCGCATGGATAACTTTCGATTGATGTAAACTATGGAAGATGCCAATTATGTTTATATGTTTTCCGATTTCGTGGTGTGGCGAGGCAGAGCTCAATTTGATCAAGGCTTACTTTAAGTTCGGTTACAAGCTCTAGTGTGAACTTTATGGGAAGAGCGCAATTTTAATTTATTGAGAATTTATTGTGTTTTTATTGTAAATTAAAGTTTTTAATCATATAACGCATTGTTTCTTGTTTTGTCTGAATTGTAATTATCACTGTAAAGAGACTGGTCCTCACATCACTTGACTCACATCATGCTCACAAACTACCTCATAAATATCTTTATGGGCCTTTGTTGAGGTCTATATGGTGTTATATCGCCCGTAGTAGAAAAAATAATGACCGAGGGCGTAGCCTGAGATCATTATTTGAAATTCTGCAAAGGCGATAGTATACAATTATCGACCAATTTTCAGGTGAGTTGTCAATCCGAGTAAGTGATATATCTCGAGGCCGGGGGCCGAGCGAGGGTCATATCATTTTCGAGGGTGGATAACTCGCCGTATCCACCTGAAAATAGGTCTATAACTGTTTTATTATATGACATTTACAGGATAGTAACCCGGTTCTTCAAAAAGACTAAACTACAATAAACAGGATGATATTTGCAAATGTTCCTTTCACAAACTTAAAGTAGTTAATCTTTTACATGTAGTACATGTATATGGTAAATATCCAATTGTTTCTCGCTAATATTTTATACTAGTAAAAACGGAATATTTTATCGCTGCATCAACTTCCCGTCTGGCATTCTTGAACGTTTTCCATAAATTGAAGTTTGCAGTTGATCACCTTTGATCGCAGTAAACTTGCTGCCTTCAGCCATATATGTTGCCGACTATGTATAATGACGTCACAATAGATTAATCTGACGTCATTGAATGAGGAAACTCCCGTTACGCTATATTTGGGTACGACTCGACGTCAAAAGTGATTATGACGTCACATCTAAGGAGTTTCCCTCGATCTATTTTTGACACAGGTTACTGGACTCGCGAGAGGTATCTCGATTGAGTACAGTAACCTCGCGTGCTTTTCGCCGCCGATTTCGAGGTTGATATCGATTCTGAGAAATGTATCGGCCAATCAAAACAGAGAAAAACACCAGTCATATAATAATGGAGAATAGCTTTAATGTGTTCCGAAAGTTCAGTAATATTTAAATGGTTTGATTACGATTTTGACTAGACTGGTTCCCGCCTCAGTTACCTCCCTTGCGTACGCTTCACTGAGGACCGGTAGCGAGTAGCCATCTTGAGTGAGAATTCCAACTCCAGAGTAGTGCGCATCATTTCTGCGCATGCTATGTCATCATGGAGACGGCTACTTCCGTTAAGAGAAAATAACGTCATTAACGTCGTTCCTATAAACACTTTAATCTCTGTTAGCACGAAATAGCTTCAAAACTTAAGACCTTATTTACTTTTGTTTATATATCGTTCAAATAAATTATTTATTCTTTACGTGAAGATCCGTCGCTTCGTGCGTAAAGGGGTTTCCCACGTCCAAAAAAGTGATGCCCGTGAACCGGATATGTAGATTGACCAATCAGAAAAATCATCATGGTTACCCGCTACCGGTCCCTAGTGAGCGTAGCGCAGCCTGGCGGAGAGCAGAGAACTAAGGGAAGGGAACCAGTCTAGATTTTGACAATAAAAAACAATAATATTTTTACTTTTTAACAAATAAAACAAAATGCTATTCCGGTTTTAAATGTCTGATTTTCAAAAAACCAGGTAAAATCGCTTATTTTCTTCCATGCTTTCAAAATGGTTAAATCATATTAACTAGGATAACTGGACATATAAAACCATAATATAATGGTCAAACTGTGTATTGATGCAAACATATGGTATTTAAAAGAATACCCTTAACAGTAGTTAGCCAAGAGGAAATGCCTTTAAACCAGATGTCGCTCTGCCGGCAACAATGAGAAAGCAGGAATTTTCACTCTCTATGTATATATGTGTCTGCCTACAGTCTGTTGCGATATATTACACAGTTGACTATATACAAGCATATACATTTTTTGCTTTCTTTTCTGTTATAAATATTCACATCAATGACTTTTGTGTGCTGGTAGAGAGAAATTGTATTCGCATAGTTTTTGTCTCCATCAGTAAAAGGTTTAACATCATTGTGTACTCAAATGCCAAGAGTCTTTCTGTGGTTTTTATCACCAGTGCATCGACGTATATAGCTAAACATATCTATTATTTAGGAATCGAAACCAGGAATACGATCACTTATCGGAGGATAGTTTTTTTACGCGCATCGGCTGAAAATACTCAAAGGTAGTTAAATTGCAGTGCAAACACGATTCGTCAAGAGATATGACTGTTTTGCTCTGTTTAATTTCATGTAGATTGATATGGTAATGGGTATCGCTTTCATGAGAAATATTTCGAAACAAATAATCATGGGTATATCTACATATATATATATATATACATCTTACTAGCAGTTCAACCATGCTTATCGTTATTATCAAAGACAACAAATACACTTTGGGAAAATACTAGACATCAAATATTCACTCCGTACCAAGCGATGTCGATTCAATGTTTTAAAGATAAACATATTTATTCTGAGAAACTTAAGAACTTAAGTTATTCGTCGTAATGGAAATATTGATAATTAGCATGTTTTATTTTTGTGTAGGAGGTTCATGTAACAGGGCCAAAGATGTATGCTACCAGCCAGGCTCGAACCCGCGACCCCGGTCTCACTAGTTCACCGTTCTACCGGCTTAGGTAAAGGGAAAAAACCAACCCCAAAATGCAATGCTAGAAGTTGACTGTATCACTAGGTATAATTAAAACCTGCTACAAAACAGCTAGTCATATTGAAGGATTTATAGCTAGTTTTCCTAACTTGACGGATGAACGGAAATGTACATCGTACGATAGTGGATTTGTTCATCTGTGGCAGTATTGGACTGGGTCGATCATCGGTGACCAGGTAGCTCAGTGGTAGAGCATTCGGCTAGTGCTCAGAGGTTCCAGGTCCGAATCGAGATCTGGCTGCTAAATTTACCCCTCTCCTTGGTGCCCGACTAAAATACCCGCGGTGGTGGTATAAGGGTTTCGTGGACTTGTTACGTCATACTTGTCCGCGGCTTCACAAGGTAAGCCTACTACATACTTTATCTATGTATATTCAACATATATGTATGCGTTAGGTTTGAGTTTTTTGCAACGAAATGTCTATTCTATCTTGATGATATAGATATTTTTCAGTTTCAAAATATTCCATTAACTCCATTTCAAACAAGCAAATCTAACTTTAGATGAAATAGTTACATGTAGTTGAATTTGATGATGATATCAAAATGATTTTCTGATCAGTCTTAATAAGGACGTCGATGACTATAATATAAATCCTTGATTATTTCATAAATTGAGATAACATACTATTTAAAATTATGGGTACTGTTTAAAACAGTGCAAGGTAACACTGGCTTGTTACGAGTAAAATCACAAAAATAAGCATGAATAGATAGCGTTTTCTTATTTCAAGTTTGAAGTTTCTGCCGTACGATACAAACACGGGACTATTTCAAAGTAAACAAACAGAAATATTGGAGTAAATGTAAATAACTTATATCGAAAAATAATATATCCTTATTATTGCCATTGAAACATGTTCCATAACGTTAACTGGATTAAGTAGAAATACTTTAATGATATTTCTTATATATATGTTTCAAAATTACAGTATAAATGCAGAATTGATTTTTTATAAAGGTATTGTTTATATTAAATATTTTTGTAGAGGTATATAAGTCGAACGACTTACCCTGCGTTCCCTTTGCAGGTTTGTACCAGTTGTATCGATACGAATCTGTTGTATCTCAAATGGAACGCGCCGTACCAGCAGAACTGTACCGGTACAAGTGGTTCGTTTTCAGAAGCGTACCACTTGGATCCAAGATGGTGGACTCGAGATTTTTTTATTTGTGATCGAAAAATGTCTGTGTTGAAAACAAGACAGGGATTATTTATATCTAATAAAATTACATATATCAATTTTATTTGTTAACAACGAAAATTCTTGGCTTTCATATTCGGAGCGTATTTTTCATATGGGTGCCGCCATCATGGAAAAATCCAAATTCCATTTGGCGGTGCCATATCAATTTAGTACAACTGGTACGAACGCACGGATTGTGTGGAACGTGAGTAATGGCGTGCGAGTCTGGCCTAACTAAGTTATGATTGCCTGTTTCAAAAGATGAAAACCTTTTTGAAACGATCCAAAATCACATTTCAAACTCCTGCTGCTGAAAATGCTATACACCGTTTGTCCTATACTGGCAGTGTAAAGGCTTTCAAGCAAGACAAGACTGATCTATTATTCCGTGATCAAACCCAAGCATACCACTTAACTTGCCGAGGGTTAGGCTGTCGTGAACCTCCTCCGAGGGTAGAGATATTCCTGTCCTACACTCTAGATATATATTGAATGATTATTTTGCTTCATCTGAACCCCCCCCCCCCCCCCCCAAATATTCTACGCGTGCAGACTGTCTTGCCCTGGGTACAACAGCGAAATCTTACCTTTACGGGAAGTGCGGAAATCTCTGCGGGGTAGGATGTGTTATCTTAACCAGGATCTCTTTTTAGAAATTCCGATATCTCTGAAGAATATGAAGAGTTTAAAAAAATATACTCGTCTTTGTATATAAAGATACAATCTGAATTATTATGCAATTTTTATTGTCTTGGGAAGAATGTGTGCATGTTGTTAAAACCATTCTGTTGGAAATTTTAATGTGTAAATGACGTTTTTATCCTTAAAATTCATATGTATCCAGTTAGCAATTCATTATGCATGCATGACGCCAGTCAGCGTAGCGTGGTGTAGTGTTGTGTTTTAACTTTCTGAAACTGCTAAAAAGAAATTACTTACGATTCCTGGGTAATGGATATCTATTGACAACATTCCAGACTTATGTTGCAGATTCTGTACTGTCGTATGCGGTCATTTATACCGTCGTTCCTTAACTTGAAGTTCAGCCTCAATCATCAAAACTCACACACCGTCGTTCCTTGATTTGAAGTTCAGCCTCAATCATCAGCACTCACACACCGTCGTTCCTTGATTTGAAGTTCAGCCTCAGTCATCAGCACTCACACACCGTCGTTCCTTGATTTGAAGTTTACCTCAATCATCAAAACTCACACACCGTCACTGATTTGAAATTCACCTCAGTCAACCCGTCGTTCCTTGATTTGAAATTCAGCTCAGTCATCAAAACTCACACACCGTCGTTCCTTAATTTGAAATTCAGCCTCAGTCATCAAAACTCACTCACCGTCGTTCCTTGATTTGAAATTCTCTCAGTCATCAAAACTCACACACCGTCGTTCCTTGACTTGAAGTTCAGCCTCAGTCATCAGCACTCACACACCGACGTTCCTTGACTTGAATTTCAGCCTCAGTCGTCAGCACTCACACACCGTCGTTCCTTGACTTGAAGTTCAGCCTCAGTCATCAGCACTCTCACACCGTCGTTCCTTGACTTGAAGTTCAGCCTCAGTCGTCAGCACTCTCACACCGTCGTTCCTTGACTTGAAGTTCAGCCTCAGTCATCAAAACTCACACACCGTCGTTCCTTGATTTGAAGTTCAGCCTCAGTCATCAGCACTCACACACCGTCGTTCCTTGATTTGAAGTTCAGCCTCAGTCATCAGCACTCACACACCGTCGTTCCTTGACTTGAAGTTCAGCCTCAGTCATCAGAACTCACACACCGTCGTTCCTTGACTTGAAGTTCAGCCTCAGTCATCAGCCCCCACACACCGTCGTTCTTTGGCTTGAAGTTAAGCCTCAGTCGTCAGAACTCACACACTGTCGTTCCTTGACTTGAAGTTCAGCCTCAGTCATCAGCAATCTCACACCGTCGTTACTTGACTTGTAGTCCAGCCTCAGTCATCAGCACTCTCACGCGGTCTTTCCTTGATTTGAAGTTCAGCCTCAATCATCAGCACTCACATAACGTCGTTCCTTGACTTGAAGTTCAGCCTCAGTCATCAGCACTCTGAATGATTGGTTTCTGTTGCTTGAACCAGTTATTCCAGAATTACAGATATATTGTTCTTTTTTGACTGAAATAACTTACGTGCTGTCAATTTGAATATACATACATTATATCCAGTCGTACAAAGCATGGGATCTTACGTTCATTCGCAAATGGAATATTTCGGCTTGCTGCTGCTCCATGTAGCTTGTGTTGCTACAGTTCCCACTTCAATGCAAGAATTCAAAAGATTGTTCCAAATTCTACCTGAAGATAACAGTATGTATCTTCTCAAGTCAACGAGCGGGATTAAAAGTAATATTCATTGTGCAGTAATGTGTCTTAGTGAAGTATGCATGTCATATTTTTATCAGGCAGAAGACAGAAAATGTCAGACCTACTCACAGTTGGTTGGGTCAGGGACCGCGGTGGCCATGCCCGCGACCGATATGTACTTTTATAAAAATCTAGGTAAGGTCGTACATGAGTATGTTACTTTCTTGAACTTGTGTAATTCTTATTACATAATACCTTCATAATTAGCTGGTTGAAAATAATACTACATGCACAGGTTCTCTCTGCTCTGTTTTGGTCGGCATAACTTACAGATAATTCAACAACATTAAATTTGTTTGTCGATAATAGCATTTATTAACTAAATGCCAATACTAGAGAAGAATTTTGTTTCATAGTATTACATATACCATTTAGTATATTCCTAATCTTTTATAACCAAAAGATTGGAAAAAAAATTACACAACGCCACAAACTTGAGTGCAAATAACAGTGCTCAAGTACCCCCATCCAAGTTCTATACTGATATTACAATATAGATTGATTTTTCAAAGCATGAAGTCGTATAAAGATTATCGAAAAAAAAATTGTATGTCTTTTTTGGTATTTAGATATGTACCATCATTTTTGTAGTCCTGCGCGAATGTTCTGACCTTCCCCTCGGTTATCCTTCACGTGCATATCACGTGACGAGACCTGATGGTGTACCCCACACAGTGTTCTGTGACATGGACGAGCCTGATGGGCCCTGGAATGTAAGTAGCGCGCCCTTTAGATCTTAACATAATGTCGTACGTCAAAGAAGATATATAAAGTTTTTGTTGTTTTGTTTCTTCTAGTCTTTTCTCACTACAGTTCACTTCTTTATAATAGACAAATCAAAGAAGAGTAACCATGGTAACACAAAAATGAAATTCATTAGGTAGACAATGCGTTTTGTTATATCATTTGCGACCTGACTCATGATGTGTTTAACTAATGTTAAAGATGCTCCACCGCTGACAAACGTTATTTTTTCACTATCAAAAACATGAGCAGACGATTAAGTATTTTTATTCAGTTAAAAAAGTTACTTACTTTACACCATTACCACCATTGAAAAGTTTGAGCTTCAATTTAAAAATATGAAAAATAATTAATTGCATCCCGAAAAAATTCCATGGCACTATATCCTATATGGAATGAAGTACTGATTGCTCATGCACCAAAGGCAAAATAAATTATTTTATATTATTTTTTATGTTAATTAGACATATATATATACACGATTAAACACCAATTATTCATTAAGTGATGAATATCATTTATGCTCTGTCGGCGGTGGAGCATCTTTAAGGATCTTCTCTGCTGAGATGTTTTCTTAGGACTAACGCTATTTCTAATAAAGATTTTGGAAATATGAGGTTATACAAGGCTATACTAAGTGACGTTATGTGAGATTTAACATGAATTTTCCTGCTGTGACTATACATATGGCAAGCTAAAGTAATGTGTCCCAAATAAGTTGTCTGATAGGTAACAAACCAAACGTTTTTTCTGAAAACAATAATAGAATCACACGATCAACCCATTATCTTTTAACCAAAATAGCAGCATATGTTACTTCTAAACGTGAAGTTGAAAATACTCCATTTTCCCAAATTTTCGACAGATTTATTGCTTCATAAAAATTGTAATGACTAACGTTTTTTTAATATCATAAGAATCTTTGAAACGAGTTATAACAAAAACTTGATATAGCCGAAATGTCGTCACACCAGCGAAAAAATCGAAGTGAAAAAGGATGAAATTTCGCCTTTCTACAATGTTTGAGAAACGCTCTTTTTTCAAAATGGCCAAATAATTTCACAAAATTTGTGTATAAAAAATTCTACAAACAACAAAAGTCTAAATATCACCACGTTCCTAATATGGTGAATTGCTACAATCAGAGGCAGTCGTTTTTTGAAAATCACAAAATTTCTTTGATCTATGAGACTTCAACGAGACTGAAACCTCTTTACTTCTAAATTTGAACATTATTTATTGATTTTTATGCTTCGTGTAGTCGTTGTGAACATTATACTAAACATGGGATCAGTACAAATAACAGTAAGATATAAATGTTTATCTTTTGCTTCCATAGAAATGCTTTTGGTTGTACTCTGTTCAAGGTCTGACACAACAGATAATCAAGTTCTGGATTAAAAACAGCTACAATATTGCTTTCACCATATCAAGGCAATAATATGATTAAATATCAAGTTTTAAACATGATATCGACAAAATGGATTTTTTCAAGAGTAGGATAAGACCTGTTAATGATCTCTTTGCTTTTCAGTATACTTTGTTGTTACAAGCCTTAACGAAACTGTTAAAATAAAATTAATTTACAAGGAGTTCAGATGAACTTTTTTGTATTATTTGACGAGTTTTAGTTGTCTTGCATAGAAATCTGCTGCTAATTGAAAAGTATTAGATAATTGTTCATTGTTAAAGTATAAAATAGATTATCTTTACAACGCTATGTCATACATTTAACAGGTAATGCAGAGAAGAATAAATGAACTCACGGATTTCCAACTTACATGGGATGAGTATAAGCGTGGGTTTGGCGATCCGTATGGAAATGTCTGGGTTGGTAAGTAGAAATCTCACCTGACGTGTACCTGATATCCCGCACGCTATATTCAAATTATTACCATTAAGATAATCTATCTAACAAATGTTTTAATGATGTAGACACTCTGATTTTAATGAACATGAATACAGAATTAAAACAATGATTTAATACGTAAAAAAGTAATTTCAATGTGCGAGCTTAATACATGTTTTGACAATACATTTCAACCAAATCTCATCGCATATTGTCCTTTTAAAGGCAACGAATTTCTCCATCTGCTTACAAAAACCCCTAGAGTTTTACGAATAAACATGGATTTTGTGGACGGTACGAACGGGTATGCCCAGTATTCGAATTTCCAGGTTGCCGAGGAAGCTAACAAGTACCAACTTGTTTTAAATGGATATTCGGGCGATAGAGGTAAGTCAGGCAAATTTAACTACTACTACATACACATTTGGTATGGATTGCTTTGTTTTGGGGAATCAAACCCGACACCTAGAGATTGTTCAAATATGTACAAATGTATCAACACCCTTCCTCGGAAAGAATTAGATTATCTAGGCTAGACTGTGTTTGTTAAATCTCCTTAGTATATAAACAAAAAAGGGCTGCGATGGCCGAGTGGTTAAGATGTCCCCACATAACACTACATGTCATCCACCTCTGGGTCACGAGTTCGAATCCCATGTGGGGCAGGTACTGACCGCTGATCGGTGGGTTTTCTCTTGGTCGTCCGGCTTTTCTCAACCAACAATCCTGGCACATCCTTACATGACACTGGCTTTTAATAGGACGTTAAACTAATAATAATATATAAACAAAATATTGATGTCTTTCTATAGCTGTCCTTTATACGGTATGTAATCATGTTAGGATGTTTTTCCCATTATATGGTGTGCAATTTTCAAAGCTACGAAAATTACAGCACATCATATAATGAAAATAACACATCACATAATGATGGAAAAGAAATTCTACAATGAAGATGTAATATATTTTATTAATTTTTGTCATACAGGCCATAACTGAACAACTTCATATCAAACGTAAATAAATCCTAATTTATTAATCATACTAGGAGATTACATTGATGAAGCCGATGGTTCCTTCTTCACGACGACCGATGCCGACAATGATCAGAGTCCAGGCAGTAACTGTGCCGATGATTATGGTGGCGGTTGGTGGTACTGGTGGTGCAGTCCAATTAACCTCAATGGCCGGTATAAGTACCAAGGGAATTACGCACTGAACTGGAAACTCATCCGTGTAACAAAATCTGTCATTATGTTTCGTTAGTGGTCGGTTTATCATCGTATATTTAAAATTGTGTACTTTTATTGTTCGGGTGAAAAGTAACATATTAATTGGTGAACTGGTTATTCGGATCGTCTAAGCTTTCGATCAAATAGTCTCATCAAACGCCAGACTTTTGAAGTACATGCTCACGGTTTAGTTCCTGTTTTTTGTGTGTTTTCTTGCTCTACCTTTCCATTTTTGGAGTGTTACGATATATATTGTGTACATGCTGGATATAAACCTTTACAACTCCGGGACATTACTGTATACAAACGTTATTTGTTGCATGAGAGGAACCGAAATGTTTTGTACGATGTGTATTTGAGATAATAATGAAAACAAAAATGATCACTTCTTCTTTCTCGGTTCAATATAAAGATCTGAATAATATTTTCCAATGAACGTTAATTCAATTTTTTATTTGATGAATGCATAATGATGTTTTAATTGTGTTTTTGTTTCTTATCTAAACATATATTATACACTGATTTTGTTTATATCTAAGATTAGGGGTCAAAGAAATAATATCAAAGATTACTGTTACGTTTCAGTGCAGCAATAACATAAGTGCACAAGCACGTGTTTTAATATACGTCCGTTGTATTTTGCCTAAGGATTACTTATGATCTAATACCAATGTGAGACAAGGATTACACGTTTGGTCCAGAGCCATCAAAATAACTTTTGGTTTTCGTATTTGGATGGCTTGACTGTTTGGCATGCATTGTTTTGATAAAAATGCATAGAATACATTACCAAATAAACATACCTAAGATTGAAATTGGTAGTCATTGATTTAAATTTATTGGCAAATGTCTACGTTTTTAAACCTTTGATATGTCTGTTCGTATCAGGGAGTTACCTCCCCTTATCTATTGATCAATTTGGTTGTTTATTCTATTTTTATAAAGGTATGAAGACAAGCCAGGTTTAATGTTTACTCCTTTCGACAATGAATATTCTGTCAATAACAAAAGTGGACACATCATACGGGATAAGAAAAGTTGGTAATTTGTAATGAACATATTTATCAAAAACATACATGTATTTTAAGGTGTCATTTAAAAAAAATAATTCAAGTAATTTTATTGTACTCGGGGTGATTCGTTTAACTTTTGCATTAGACGCTATCTCTAAAGATATAATTTCAAACCTTTTTCTGATTTATTTCCTAAATGACTCTTTTTTAAATACAACAATTATTTTATGATTTTTTTGAGATTATCAAGTAATCTGTTAATGCATGTATATCGATGAAACAATCAACAACAATAACATTAAGATATCATGATAAAGTCAATATCTACAAATCCTTCATTAAGGCAGATTCTGAAGGGGTGACAAAAAACAAAGCCGTGACGTCAGGATTCGAGAATGGCCTGACACAATGGCGATATCCACTGGTTTTGCAGTACTGATTATTAGGTTTTAAAAAATCCTGAGATCCTATATATACCATACCGTATTCGAGTTCTGGCACATGTACGTACATCATGTGGGCTAGCAAACCCATTAATTTAATTATACCCTATTCGCAGAATCTATTTAACCGAAGACCAAATTCGTAGAAATATATATATATCAGATCCTTTGTTTGAGGACCTTGCACGCACTAATGCACCCGAGGTTTGAGTTGTTATGCAACACCTAAGTCTGCGTCGAACACACTAAAGTCGGTGCATATTCACTTGTGAAGATGGGCACAATATATTTAAAGGTGAGTTATTATTTGAGTCAAATATATATTTCGAAACATAATTGAATAATTCGGTAAATAACAATAGGTTCCACAGCGTATGCAGTATATGTGTAACTAATAACAAGAAATATATAAATGAATGACAAATATGTTTAATGGACATTTCCTATTTTTGTGAAAAGCGGCTTTGTACGCGGACTCTATGCAGACTGCAGGTGGGTTGACTGTTTGTATGTGTTATGAATATATTGAAATATATCTGTGACTCTTTAATATCATATGAATTCATTGTAATTTGTGTCTTACAGCTTTAATATGAACCCGACTTCAGCAGACGTCCTCGTAGTTAGTATGTCTACTCGAAAATCGGAGATGTCCATTACATTGTATAAATGTATAGCTAGACATTAAACAGTACCGACTCGTTATATAACTAAATGATCTCTTATTGAATTTTTACAGTTTCAATAAAAGCAATATATAGCATTGCCCAATTTGCCTGAATTTTGCGGCAGATGCATCAGGAATTACCTTAGATACTTTCATATTATATTTTTGTTTTAAAGATATTATTTTCAAATTAAATATTTTGATTTGCTACCGATATCACTCTAACCTGTTTTCGTTTTGATTTTTGTAATATTATGTTGTTTTGGGGCCTAGGTGCCCGGGTTGTTAAGATATCCTGACATATTACCACAAACCCTGTACCTCTGGGTCACGATTTCGAATCTCATGTGGAGCAGTTGCTAGGCACTGACCGCTGACGGGCGATTTTTTTTCTCTGGGAACTCCGGCTTTCCTCCACTAACAAACCTGGCACGTCCTTAAATGACCCTGACTGTTGATAGGACGTAAAGCTACAACAAAAAGTCCTTTTATAGTAGTCAACCGATGCATAGTATAAAAGATATTTAATTCACATGATACAACTACCGTGATGCACAAGCATTCTTCATTCAAAAGGTTCACATATACCTGATCATCTTACCTAGAGAATTAACACATTTTTTAAATTATCAGGAACAGAATTCTATCTCTGTTACTCATAAACAAAGGATTACCATTCTTTCATGTTTTTGAACAAAATGTACTCGTTTATTTGTATAATCATAATTGTTAACCCTTCATATTAAGAAAAGAAATAAATTTCAATAAAAGACAGATATAGTTTACTGCAGAGGAAGATTGGTTCTTTGGTTGATTGATTTTTCTATCATATTAACAATTGCCACTGTTTCTATATCGATAAATTAAGTTGGAGCAGATTTGTTTATTTCCCAATAACTTAAGTGCAGAGCGTGATCGGATTCGGTGCGTATGAATACCTGTAAACATTGGCGGACTTCCTTTGACATTCCACAAAATCATGTGTCAATTTTTACAAATAACACATGTACGAAACAATCGGAGATATACAATAAAACATATGTTATTGAGAGTGTTATTGCTATTTTACATGAATAAAATAACTGAAATATAAGAACTATTTTTGTGACGTCATAGAAAAAAGGGCGGATGAAGCTTTCAGTCAACGGCGCGCTTTTTCTAATTGGCTGTTGTGCACGGTTAAACATGACGGCAGTATAATTTTGACGGCGAATGGCACATGGTAAATGAATGTATCTGATGTTCTGGTAGATTTTATTGTTTAAAGAAAATATTGTAAATATAAGAATTAAAACTCTTACTTTGTTTTATTTATGAGATGATAAACCCAATGTAGCAATAGGTAAATTGCGCATAAACGCTTTGCGTTTACGCAATTTACCTCGTGCTACATTGGGTTTATCATCTCATAAATAAAGCATTGTATAACTTACATGTAACCGTTTATATACTCAATCGCCTTGTGTGTTTGTTTGAATCTTTCTACCATGTGAGGAGGTAGTATTTCCTTGCCAATATACAGCAAAAGCTATAAAACATCGGTTTCTGTTCTCACTGAGCGATAAGTGGGACGCCTGGTTTGCCCGTTGTCAAAATTGATTTGACCGGGTGGTAGACACGCCGATCAATTAAATTATTACGTGGTTTGTTCATAATAGAGCGTAAAAAACTTTAAGATTTGTCTCTAATTACGAATGATTCATCAATTACTATATACTCGTCTAATTGTACCTTGGTATTTAATTCTTGTTATAGATCTACAACGATCTGCTGTAAAAGCTGTATACCTATTTAAATTATTTTCGAGTCCTGACTACCTAAGTCAACAAAATTCTAAAAGAAATGCGTTACTGCAAAACATTTGTATGTCTACATGTTTAATCAACTGTGCTATTGTAAGTATAGAATGAATAATAAAGGGACTTTAACAAAGGCTTTGTAAATGGAAATAATGATACTGACAGGGCATTGTCACAGCGAAGCAGAACGAGTCATACAACAGTCCAGAAAAATAGTAATTAATGACATGCATTACAAAACTCATTTGTAAAAGTCAAACATTTATTCAGGTAACGATTTCGTACGTAATGAGCTCCGTAGCACACATTTGTATTTAGGAACAATGAAACACCTGTATTATATGTCCCCAAACAGAAATGGGTACATTAATGCGGACTTTTATAATTAACTTGGCACAACGACATACTTTGTTTTTGTCTACTCGAAAATCGGAGATGTCCATTACATTGTATAAATGTATAGCTAGACATTAAAGATGCTCCACCGCCGACAGAGCATAAATGATATTCATCATTTGAACAATAATTGGTGTTTAATCGTGTGTATATATGTCTAATTAACACAGAAAATAATATAAAATAATTTATTTTGCCTTTGGTGCATGCGCAATCAGTACTTCATTCCATATAGGATATAGTGCCACGGATTTTTTTCGGGATGCAAATAATTATTTTTCATATGTTTAACTTGAAGTAAAATTAGAAGCTCGACCTTTTCAATGGTGATAATGGTGTAAAGTAAGTATTTTTTGTAACCGAAGAAAATTACTAAATCGTCTGCTCCTGTTTTAGATAGTGAAAAAACACCATTTGTCAGCGGTGGAGCATCTTTAAACAGTACCGACTCGTTATATAACTAAATGATCTCTTATTGAATTTTTACAGTTTCAATAAAAGCAATATATAGCATTGCCCAATTTGCCTGAATTTTGCGGCAGATGCATCAGGAATTACCTTAGATACTTTCATATTATATTTTTGTTTTAAAGATATTATTTTCAAATTAAATATTTTGATTTGCTACCGATATCACTCTAACCTGTTTTCGTTTTGATTTTTGTAATAATATGTTGTTTTGGGGCCTAGGTGCCCGGGTTGTTAAGATATCCTGACATATTACCACAAACCCTGTACCTCTGGGTCACGATTTCGAATCTCATGTGGAGCAGTTGCTAGGCACTGACCGCTGACGGGCGATTTTTTTTCTCTGGGAACTCCGGCTTTCCTCCACTAACAAACCTGGCACGTCCTTAAATGACCCTGACTGTTGATAGGACGTAAAGCTACAACAAAAAGTCCTTTTATAGTAGTCAACCGATGCATAGTATAAAAGATATTTAATTCACATGATACAACTATCGTGATGCACAAGCATTCTTCATTCAAAAGGTTCACATATACCTGATCATCTTACCTAGAGAATTAACACATTTTTTTATTATCTGGAACCGAATTCTATCTCTGTTACTCATAAACAAAGGATTACCATTCTTTCATGTTTTTGAACAAAATGTACTCGTTTATTTGTATAATCATAATTTTTAACCCTTCATATTAAGAAAAGAAATAAATTTCAATAAAGGACAGATATAGTTTACTGCAGAGGAAGATTGGTTCTTTGGTTGATTGATTTTTTCTATCATATTAACAATTGCCACTGTTTCTGTATCGATAAATTAAGTTGGAGCAGATTTGTTTATTTCCCAATAACTTAAGTGCAGAGCGTGATCGGATTCGGTGCGTATGAATACCTGTAAACATTGGCGGACTTCCTTTGACATTCCACAAAATCATGTGTCAATTTTTACAAATAACACATGTACGAAACAATCGGAGATATACAACAAAACATATTTTATTGAGAGTGTTATTGCTATTTTACATGAATAAAATAACTGAAATATAAGAACTATTTTTGTGACGTCATAGAAAAAAATGGGCGAATGAAGCTGTCAGTCAACGGCGCGCTTTTTCTGAATGGCTGTTGTGCACGGTTAAACATGACAACAGTATAATTTTGACGGCGAATGGCACATGGTAAATGAATGTATCTGATGTTCTGGTAGATTTTATTGTTTAAAGAAAATATTGTAAATATAAGAATTAAAACTCTTACTTTGTTTTATTTATGAGATGATAAACCCAATGTAGCAATAGGTAAATTGCGCATAAACGCTTTGCGTTTACGCAATTTACCTCGTGCTACATTGGATTTATCATCTCATAAATAAAGCATTGTATAATTCCTACATGTAACCGTTTATATACTCTATCGCCTTGTGTGTTTGTTTGAATCTTTCTACCATGTGAGGAGGTAGTATTTCCTTGCCAATATACAGCAAAAGCTATAAAACATCGGTTTCTGTTCTCACTGAGCGATAAGTGGGACGCCTGGTTTGCCCGTTGTCAAAATTGATTTGACCGGGTGGTAGACACGCCGATCAATTAAATCATTATGTGGTTTGTACATGATAGAGCGTAAAAAACTTTAAGATTTGTCTCTAGTTACGAATGATTCATCAATTACTATATACTCGTCTAATTGTACCTTGGTATTTAATTCTTGTTATAGATCTACAAAGATCTGCTGTAAAAGCTGTATACCTATTTAAATTATTTTCGAGTCCTGACTACTTAAGTCAACAAAATTCTAAAAGAAATGCGTTTACTGCAAAACATTTGTATGTCTACATGTTTAATCAACTGTGCTATTGTAAGTATAGAATGAATAATAAAGGGACTTTAACAAAGGCTTTGTAAATGGAAATAATGATACTGACAGGGCATTGTCACAGCGAAGCAGAACGAGTCATACAACAGTCCAGAAAAATAGTAATTAATGACATGCATTACACAACTCTTTGTAAAAGTCAAACATTTATTCAGGTAACGATTGCGTACGTAATGAGCTCCGTAGCACACATTTGTATTTAGGAACAATGAAACACCTGTATTACATGTCCCCAAACAGAAATGGGTACATTAATGCGGACTTTTATAATTAACTTGGCACAACGACATACAAATGTACTTTATTTTTGGAGCTAACCCTTATATGCATGGCATGATGTATAAAACATAACCTCACCAACCACTGGTACGCGGTTACCTCTCCAACAATTAATACACAGTTACCTCAAGAACCACTAGTACATGCTTACCTAATTAACAACTAGTACAGGTTTCCTTTACAACCGCTAGTACAATTTTACCTCACCACCCACTAGTACACGTTTACCTCACCAACCACTAGTACAGGTTTACCTTTACAACCACTAGTACACGGTTACCTCACCAACCACTAGTAAAATTTTACTAACAACCACAAGTAAATGGTTACCTCGCCAACCACTAGAACACGTATATCTCACCATCCACTATAACACGTTTACTCACCAACCACTATTATACGGTTACCTCATCAACCACTAGTATACGGTTACCTCACTAACCACTGGTACACAGTTACCTCACCAACCCCTAGTACACGTTTTCCTCACCAACCACTAGAAAAAAAAATTACATCACCAACCACTAGTACACGTTAACCTCACCAACCACTAGTACACGTTCACCTCACCCACCACTAGAACACGTTAACCTCACCAACCACTTGTACACGTTAACCTCACCAACCACTTGTACACGTTAACCTCACCAACCACAAGTACAAGTAAACCTCACCAACCCTCATCAACCACTAGTACACTGTTACCTCACCAACCACTAGTACACTGTTACTTCACCAACCACTAGTACATGTTTACCTCACCAACCACTAGTACACGTTTACCTCACCAACCACTTGTACACGTTAACCTCATCAACCACTAGTACAAGTAAACCTCACCAACCCTCACCACCAACCACTAGTACACTGTTACCTCACCAACCACTAGTACACAGTTTCCTCACCAACCACTAGTACACGTTTACCTCACCAACCACTAGAACACGTTTACCTCATCAACCACTAGTACACTGTTACCTCACCAACCACTAGTACACTGTTACTTCACCAACCACTAGTACACTGTTATCTCACCAACCACTAGTACAACCTCACCTCACTAACTACTAGTACACGTTAACCTCACAACTGAAATTTTCCTTACCAACCACTAGTACACAGTTAACCTCACCAACCACTAGTTTACCTCACCACCACTAGTACACGTTATCCTCACCAACCACTAGAACACGTTACCTCACCACAACCACTAGTACACGTTCCTACCAACCACATATCTCACCAACCACTAGAACACGTTTACCTCACCAACCACTAGTACACGTTTATTAACCTCACCACCCACTAGTACACGTTTATCTCACCACCACTAGTGTACACGTTACCTCACCACCCACTAGTACACGTATATACCTCACCAACCACTAGAAACACGTGTACCTCACCAACCCACTAGTACACGTATATCTCACCAACCACTAGAACACGTTAACCTCAACAACCACTAGAACACGTTTACCTCACCAACCACTAGTACACGTTTACCTCACCACCACTAGTACACTTCTCACAACGTTACATATCTCACCAACCACTAATACACGTATACCTCACCAACCACTTGTACACGTTTACCTCATCACCAACCACTTGTACACGTGTTACCTCAACAACCACTAGTACACGTTTACCTCAACCAACCACTAGTACACGTTTACCTCACCAACCACTAGTACACGTATACACTCAACAACCACTAGTACACGTTTACCTCACCAACCACTAGTACACGTATATCTCAACAACCACTAGTACACGTTTACCTCACCAACCACTAGTACACGTTTACCTCACCAACCACTAGTACACGTTTACCTCAACAACCACTAGTACACGTTTACCTCACCAACCACTAGTACACGTTTACCTCACCAACCACTAGTACACGTATATCTCACCAACCACTAGTACACGTTTACCTCACCAACCACTAGTACAGTTATCTCACAACCACTAGTACACTATACCTCACCACCACTAGTACACGTTTACCTCACCAACCACTAGTACACGTTACCTCAACAACCACTAGTACACGTATACTCACCAACCACTAGTACACGTTTACCTCACCAACCACTAGTACACGTTTACTCACAACCACGTACACGTATATCTCACAACCACTAGTACACGTTACCTCACAACCACTAGTACACGTTTACCTCACCAACCACTTGTAACAGTTACCTCACAACCACTAGTACACGTTACCTCACCAACCACTAGTACACGTTATACCTCACCAACCACTAGTACACGTATATTCACCAACCACTAGTACACGTTACCTCACCAACCACTAGTAACCACGTTTACCTCACCAACCACTAGTACACGTTTACCTCACCAACCACTAGTACACGTTTATCTCACCAACCACTAGTACACGTTTACCTCACCAACCACTAGTACACGTATACCTCACCAACCACTAGTACACGTTACCTCACCAACCACTAGTACACGTTATACCTCACCAACCACTAGTACACGTTATCTCACCAACCACTAGTACACGTTTACCTCACCAACCACTAGTACACGTTTACCTCACAACCACTAGTACACGTTACCTCACCAACACTAGTACACGTTTACCTCACCAACCACTAGTACACGTTACCTCACCAACCACTAGTACACGTTACCTCACACACACACTAGTACTCTACCAACCACTAGTACACGTTTACCTCACCAACCACTAGTACACGTTTACCTCACCAACCACTAGTACACGTTTACCTCACCAACCACTAGTACAGTATTACCTCACCAACCACTAGTACACGTTTACCTCACCAACCACTAGTACACGTTTACCTCACCAACCACTAGTACACGTTTACCTCACCAACCACTAGTACACGTTTACCTCACCAACCACTAGTACACGTTTATCTCAACAACCACTAGTACACGTTACCTCACCAACCACTAGTACACGTTTACCCTCACCAACCACTAGTACACGTTTATACCTCACACAGTTTCTCACCAACCACTAGTACACGTTTACCTCACCAACCACTAGTACACGTATATCTCAACAACCACTAGTACACTGTTACCTCACCAACCACGTACACGTAATACCTCACACAACACTAATACACGTATACCTCACCAACCACTTGAACACGTTTACCTCACCAACCACTTGTACACGTGTACCTCAACAACCACTAGTACACAGTTTCCTCACCACCACTAGAACACGTTTACCTCACCAACCACTAGTACACGTATATCTCAACAACCACTAGTACACTGTTACCTCACCAACCACTAGTACACGTATATCTCAACAACCACTAGTACACGTATATCTCAACACAACACTAGTACACGTATACCTCACCAACCACTTGTACACGTTTACCTCACCAACCACTAGTACACGTATATCTCAACAACCAGAGTAGTACACGTATATCTCAACAACCACTAGTACACGTATACCTCACCAACCACTTGTACACGTTTACCTCACCAACCACTAGTACACGTATATCTCAACAACCACTAGTACACGTTTACCTCACCACCACTAGTACACGTTACCTCACCACCACGTTACTCACCAACCCTTAGTACACGTTTCCTCACTAACCACTAGTACACGTATACCTTTACCAACCAACTAGTACAAGGTTACTTCACCAGCCACTAGAACACGGTTACCTCACCAACCACTAGAGCCCGTTAACCTCACCAACCACTAGTACACGTATATCTCAACAACCACTAGTACTCGTTTAGCTCACCAAACCACTAGTACACGTATACCTCACCAACCACTAGTACACGTTTACCTCACCAACCACTAGTACACGTTTACCTCACAACCACTAGTACACGTATATCTCAACAACCACTAGTACACGTTTACTCGTTTAGCTCACCACCACATACTACACGTTAACCTCATCAACCACTAGTACACGTATATCTCAACAACCACTAGTACTCGTTTAGCTCACCAACCACTAGTTCAACCTCACCTCACCAACTACTAGTACACGTTAAAGTGTACACGGAATGGAAAATGATATTAAGATATGTTATTCTGTTTGATCTCCTGACAAGAATGTTGAAAACCGCATCAAAATCGGCCGCTTCGTACGAGTACGCCCTCCGTAGTGCTCGATTTTTACCTGTATTTCAACTGCTAATCAGCTGGGAATCGGCCGCTCACGCTGATTTGGGGAATAACTGGATATGACGTCACGAGGACAACGGCAGTGAGGTGTTTGGTAGTGGGGTTATAGCACAAAGGTGGACATATATGTATTCCTAAAATGGGGTTACGAGAATTTTACAGATATATATACAGTTATGGTGAGGATTTAATTATGTATAAAATAGGAAATATTGCAACTGAAATCATGCTAAATACATAAGTAGATTAGTGGAAATTATAAGTTAATTATGTTTCTGGTATAAGCCAGGTGTACCTTGTGTAAAAACTTTTAAGTAGAGATCTTATCTCTGTTTTAACAGCTTACTAAATTATCAAACCTGGGGAATATTCAATTTTCATAATGTCATATAAAAAGAGACGAATTCGAAAAATGATGGTCATATAATTATCCATTTGAATATGTTTCTGTATAAATAAAAATTCACTTGGCCTATGGATTTCAAGAATCAGCATAACGAAAAGAAAATGTGTAAAATGTATATCATAGTTCAATACACGTAAATATCATAGACATAAATTGGTAGGGGAGTAAATAAAAAAAATAAACCACTTGAGAAATTGAATTTAAAATACATAATTCATTTATAGCTGTAACGAGTCTATCTTCCTTTTATAGCTACATGTACATGTACATGTATGAGAACATATGTTATTTTAACAATATTCAACAGTACATTTATTGGTCATATAGATTAGTATTTATATAATGATCGATATTGACCGAAATTCACAAAGAATTGGATATCCAAAATCTAGCAACTACCAGAAATATCAAAATTCTGACATTGTGCATCATATTTGCATTGTTCTTTCTCGACATGCCATTTGTAAATAATTTTGTAGTTTCTGTTATAAAAAATACATATACTTATAGCTAGAAATATATATATACGAGACAAATGTATACATTGGTCATTCTGAAATATACAATTATGTATACATTTAGTGATTTATACACTTGTTATATGTTATGTTCGAACGGTATATATTTTACTGTAAACCAAGGATTTATAAGTGTAAACAAAAATGACATAATACAACAATAAAATGATGGTCCATCGCTAACTTACCTGTGATCTTACTTTTGACACCTGACGTGAGCTAATCAACGAAGCGTGACAGGTCACTAAACACCTTTCTTACGTAATCTGGTTATTAGCCCCCTCATTAGTCTCGGTTGACCACGCGTTTTAGTTACTGCAGTATACAGGTAAAGAGATAAACGCAGCACGAAATTGGCTATTCGGAAGTTCTGATTTTGTTCTGTACTTGATATCTGCAACTTGAATTAGACTTAGACATCTTCAGTCTTTTTTTCGTCTGACTCGTGCATGATTTATTTTTTTTTCAATTAAAGACACTAATAAATGAACTTGAGCGAAATATCAACAAGTCGTCGGATGTATTGTATTAAATGAAAGCTGAATGTATTTCGTCAAAAGAATGGATCGATTTAAGATAAAATGCAATAAGTAGATGCATTTACATATATGCAAAAAATTCTATTTAGAATCATAACTTCATTCGTATGGGTAGGTTATATGAAAAAGTCAGTAATTTGTAACGCGGGTTTGACCAGTACAACGACCCGAGTCGGGTTTTGGATAAATCAAGTCAAGAATCCTTTACATAATATTCATGTATATGTGGTTCCAAATACCGTAGATTTTGTAACGTACGTGGATTATTTACACACATTCTATATTGTGTATAAATTGTGCAGTAATTGCGCAGAAATGGTCATTTATCTTACGACAGGTACATCAATATATGCATGGTATAAATCCCTATTTTTCAAGCGAATTCCAAACTCATATCTGTGATTGAGGATAATATTAAATAGGTATCCGGATATGTACACAGGTACATGTGTCTGTAAAAATCGATATTTACAAACATGATAGTTTATATTAGATGGCAGGACACAGAAAATCGCAACTCTATCTTATGCGAGTAGAGTATCGTAGGTCCCGTTGTCCTCGTGACGTCACAGGTCAGGGGTCCCGAATCGGGGTCAATGGCTTGGGGCTTCAGTGTGTTCTAGAGAAAAGTCGCATTATCTCTAAATACCGTATTCGCTATGAAACTCGTACTTTCTCCATTCTAAATTTTATACAATGACACATTTTATCAAGCCTTATATACCAAAACCATTCCGTGCACACTTTAACCTCACCAACCACTAGTACAAATTTACCTTACCAACCACTAGTACACAGTTTCCTCACCAACCACTAGTACACGTATATCTCACCATCCACTATAACACGTTTACCTAACCAACCACTAGTACACGGTTACCTCACCATCCATTAGTACACGTTAACCTCACCAACCACTAGTACACGTTTACTTCACTAACCACTTGTACACGTTAACCTCACAACCACTAGTTCACGTTTACCTTACCAACCACTAGTACACGTCTACCTCACCAACCACTAGTACACGTTTACCTCAACAAGCACTAGTACACGTTTTCTCACCAACCACTAGTACACGTATACCTCATCAACCACTAGTACACGTTAACCCCACCAAGCACTAGTACACGTTTTCTCACAAACCACTATTACACGTATACCTCACCAACCACTAGTACACGTTAACCTCACCAAGCACTGGTACATGTTTACCTCACCAACCACCAGTACAAGGTTACCTCACCAGCCACTAGTACACGTATACCTCACCAACCACTAGTACACGTTAACATCACCAAGCACTAGTACACGTTTACCTCACTAACCACTAGTACACGTATACCTTACCAACCACTAGTACAAGGTTACTTCACCAGCCACTAGAACACGGTTACCTCACCAACCACTAGAGCCCGTTAACCACACAAACCACTAGTACATGCTTATCTTACCAACCACTTGTACACGTTAATTTTACCAACCACTAATACACGGTTAACTCACTATCCCAGTACATGATTATCTCACCAACCACTAGTACACGGTTACCTCAAAAACCAAAACAGAGTTGATATTCAAAGTAAAAACTAACTATACCTCTACACAATCAGTTTTACCACTACAGGTACTTTTATTGTCCAAATTGATTACCGTATAACGCGGAATATCCATAATGCTTTTTAACTGTAAGTGTTTTCTGTTTATTCTTGGACGGCGATTCCATTAATACATTAAAAATCTTTGATTTTACATTTTTGCTTTTCCGCAGGACCTACGAAACGACGACTGTTCACACACAACATGTCCTGTTATACGTAATCCTTTCTATTTTTCAGAATGCGTCCGTGAGAATCTTTCTATTAGTTACGCTGGCTAAGTTGACCTTTTGTCAGAACTACTGGGAGGACACGCGGACTGGGAAGATTCCAGCCTGTCTGACCACTACCTGTGACAGGGGACAGGATGTATGTGAGTGCTACCTCACCATTGAACACCGTTTAACAATGATGAATGAGGAGTCACAATCATTGGTGATTCCATCTGGAGGACGATTATACGAATATGATAAAAGAAGAACACCAATTGAAAACACCATTGAACTCCCTTTCATCTTAACCGCAGATGGTAATACCTCTCGTCTTGTAATAGCAATAAATCGGCGTTTCCCAGGTCCAATGATCACGGCATACGAGGATCAAACTATCATTGTTCATGTCCGCAATTTGATGCATACTGATAGTACCACAGTACATTGGCATGGCATACACCAACAAGGAACCACGTATTCTGACGGCGTCGCATACGTTTCACAATGTCCGCTTGGACACGGCCAGGAGTTCACATACAAATTTAAAGCAAAGCCGCATGGAACAAGCTTTTATCATGCTCACATCGGGGACCAAAGGACCATGGGGTTATACGGCGCTCTCATTATATATCCTAAACAGGAACTCCCTTCGACAACACGCGCTGAGCACGTGGCTGTATTGCAGGACTGGAACCATGATGATGATGCCGCCACATTATACCAACGCATGTTGTTTGGTGTCTTCTATCAAGATAGTCAAACGCGGTACGATCCAACAGCATCTAAAGATGGGGGACAGTTCAGCCGATTTTTGTTCCACTCTGGGCTAGTAAATGGGAAGGGTCGTTATTACAGGTCTAATAACCAGCATAACGAGGCTCCCCTTACCACGTTTGATGTCATAAGAGACAAATGGTACACGTTCAGGGTAATCAGTGCCGCAACTCTTTATCCATTTCTTGTTTATGTCACCGGCCATCCACAACTCACGCTTATCGCGTCGGATGGGTTTGCCCTTCAGGACATGGTCGTCAACGCCTTTATCATCAACCCAGGGGAGAGATATGATTTCAAGATATTTACAAATAAGAGGGACGGTAATTATATGCTTGTAGCCAGAACTCTTGAAAAGGACAAATTCCATGTTGCTGAAGCTATAATCCACTACAGCACGGTTGCGGTAAACATCAACCCAACTGTACCTGTTCCTCTCTATTGTTCAATAACTCAGAAATGCACGATCTTCAACTGTCCATACCGTAGTGTTACAAATGATGACCACGTATGCTTAACATTTAACGATGCAAGGACAAACGATTTCAATTCCAAACCGGAAGATGTTGCTTCTATCGATCAGGAATATTTCTTTAACTTTGCTTTTCCAGGAGAGGTAGGCTATACCCCTGGCTCGGTTAACGGCCGGCAGTTCGTCCCTCCTATCGCGCCGCTGTATTCGCAGCCTGGTGATCTAGATACCGCCTGTCCTGCAAATTGTGCTGACAATAATCTATGTTCCTGTTCATATACACAGGAAATTGAGAACGGAAAGGTGTACCAGTTCACATTAACTAACCTTGGCAACGGGAAGGGATGGTCACACCCAGTGCATTTACACGGACATTCCTTTTACGTCATGAAGATGGGTTTTGGCATGTTTAATACTAATGGAGTCCTCTACGATTCTACACCAGATATATCTTGTAGAATAGGATCAAAAGGTTTCTGTAACAGTCCAGTTTGGAAAAACGAGACTTGGAATAATGGTAACGTTCCTGGTCTTGTCCTTGACGGAGCTGCACAGAAAGATACCGTTATCGTTCCCACCCACGGTTATGTCGTAATCAGATTCAAAGCCGACAATCCAGGAGCCTGGTTCTTCCATTGCCATATTGACTTGCACAACACAAACGGAATGGGGATGGTGATCATCGAGTCACCGACAATGTATCCTGCCATACCGAAGAACTTCCCTATCTGTGGAGCATTCAAGATAGATAACATCAAAACCCCAGTTGGTATGTATTCTACCTTCACGCGGAAACATTGCTAAAACATGTTGACTGTTTTAAACTGATCTAATTTGCGACACCCCATGGCACAGATAAATATAGAGAAATATAAATTATAGAGTTACAAATATATCACATGAAGGTACGGATGGCAATCTCGACCAATTTACTGTTCGAATAAGCGGTCAGTTTATTACTCAAATATTTCGGATATAACATTACTGCTAAGGATCTTTGGATTACTACACTCCGTTGATCGAGCTAATTATCTCGCTGGGGTAACGTACTCACCCACCAGCGATTGAATCGCCGTCGAATTTCCTTCGCAGGTATCGTTAAGTATAATTCCCAAGTCCTTACGTCGGCGACCATGTAATTTAATTCATTAATTGTTGAGTATAGGATTACCTTATTGTATCTTTATAAAAAGGAGGATCGCGTCATAATCCAATAATGTGAAGATAATGAATTTCATGTATTTAAATACGCGAAATGATATCAGAATTTTAATGGGTATGCTTGATTATCGCCGCATGTAATTGAGTCATATTTCTGTCGGCTGGTTAGAACCCTTGACACTGAGCCTGTTATCAAAGCAGAATCATTAAATGTAGTTACTTGATTCCAAACCACTTGAAGATATTTTACAATATTTTAAAAACAATTACATACATATGTATACATACACTGTAAATGATCCTTGCATGATGCCAGAAGTTTTGCTATTGAGAAATCTTTTTTTTCTTTTGTGGATGAATAGACATAGTACCCACCTGGGATTTGATCTTAAATGGCTATAGTCATACAAATTTATTTTACAACCCTAGGCAATACGATGTAGGTCATATGCAGTTAAAACTAAGGTCTTACCATTGTTAAGATGGGCTAGTTTTTAGGAAAGTTAGATATTTTTGTAGATGTATTTATTTTATTGTTTGTACAAATAATGGGGTATTAACAGTTTTATTTTGGATGAATATTTATTTATATTAATAATAAATTATTTTCAGGAATTTCCTCAGGCTGCTACTCAGGTTTCGACAGTTTCCTATTCCTGATGACTGGGATCATAATACTTTCCGTAATGAAGTAAGAACTGAAACCAAAGACTTTTTGTGACAATGAAACAACCACCACAACATTTTTTTTTGTGTATGTTACTTTAAGTTTTGGTTTTAGATGGTATGTTTACCTTTTAATTACATTGGCGTTAAAATGATAGATTTGATGACAGCAAAACACAAACAGTAACGAAACCTTACATTATATATATATAGGTTTTATATTTAGTTCGCGTTTAATTTACCGCTGAGTTTAGTAACGAACATTCCAAGTGATGAAGGTTGAGAGAAGACGCACTTTCCGGATTACTTACCGATCTACAGTCAGTATCTGAAAACTGAACCCCTTTATTTTGAACCCAAACCAAGCGATCAACCATATCTCGCTTTATTAGTTACACTTACAAACATATCTGGTTTCACACTTATAAATTATATCTGTTTATTAGTTACACTTACAAACATATCTGGTTTCACACTTAAAAATCATATCTGTTTTATTAGTTACACTTACAAACATATCTGGTTTCACACTTATAAATTATATCTGTTTTATTAGTTACACTTACAAACATATCTGGTTTCACACTTATAAATCATATCTGTTTTATTAGTTACACTTACAAACATATCTGGTTTCACACTTATAAATCATATCTGTTTTATTAGTTACACTTACAAACATATCTGGTTTCACACTTATAAATCATATCTGTTTTATCAGTTACACTTACAAACATATCTGGTTTTACAATTATAAATCATATCTGTTTTATTAGTTACACTTACAAACATATCTGGATTTATGAGTTACACTTACACATATATCATGTCTTTACCTGTCACACAAACACATCTTGCTTTATTAATCCAACTTGAAAACTATTTAGCACTAATAAACATATTACAAACATACATGTATATATGTAATGTATCTAGGGCTGTGTTGTCGCTGTGATTATTTTAACACAAATTCTGTTTTTTGTCTCCTATAGAGCAACACCAGCCTACTTCTTAGAAATCTTATAAAAGAATCTCAACTTTTACCAAGAAAATCTTGTTTACGTAGTGATGTCACAAGGCTGCACTGCATGGATAGTCATGTAATACAGCCTCAGCTAACATAAGTGTTTTGTATGATACAAACCAGCATAACGCCCGTATAAAAGGGTGAAATATAGGTGTGTGCAAGGATTTCTATACGTCCTTGGTGTGTGATATTAAGTAACATACAATATTCTGTGTCAATGACATGTAAAATGTACATAATTTCATCAAAATGGTTTTAATTATTAAAATGTAGCAATACAACTAGTTCGATAATTTATAAGCTAACCTTTGATATAAACTAATAAATGTAATCACTCTCTGGACGATTTTCAAATTTTCAAACATTGTAATTGTTGTAGATAAGTTTTGTTTTCAAAACGTAGAGCGTCTTATCGAACTTAATTAAATCATGTATTAAACATTGATATTTTTAAATGAGAAAGGTCTCAGAACAATTTCTGACTAAAACTGATTACATGTAACATTAAATAAAACCTGAAAATATTATCGATTAATGTATGGCATAGACATGTGCTTTGTGTGAATTGTGTTTTAATCGTAAATTCAATATGTGAAGTTTACACTTTCGATTAGATAATTATATCTTAATATTTATATTTATCTGTTGTTTTTTTCAAATTACTGTTTGTACTAATGAAAGTTAAGTCCTTTCTTATGCTCTTCGTCATATTTGAAATAAATTCAAACATAAATTTTGGAATGTAAACCATTTCTTTTACAAGATGTACAGCAGACGTTAACTTGTTAGGTAAATATAATCAGCAAATTAGCTATAGACACAAGACTGTAAATAACTTACCGTTTTCTAAGATAACCTGATCAAACATATAACAAATCAATTAAAATCATAATACTATCTAATATCAATATTCTGATATATAAACACGTGTTCAACTTTAAAGGGACAATTCATTCTAAGAGAACATTAAAATTTGTACATATATCGGAAAAACCCAGTTCTAATGGAATTTAGATCAGTCGGTTTTACTGTGATGTGCCTGAAAAGCCCATGGTGGTGACATGTGTGTGAAATTTTCAAACTCGCTCGCTGTCCGCCATCACACATTGTGGTCGAACTTCTTGTATGCCGAACCCTGTCCCTTGCTCGTAGAGTAATGCAACTTTTGTCTATAACTGCTCAAATCGCTCTGACTATAGTTTGTTTACCTTATTAGGTGAATTATCTTGCCTCAAAATCATTTTATCACCTTCGCAGTGGTTATGTAGTTCATTTGTTTAACGTGCGTGACTTTGGCTCGGGTATAGGTACAGCGCCCATATTCTACCTGCTTAATCGTATTGATCAACGATTTGTTATTTCAACGATATTAATTAAAATACTTAACAATGACGTGGAATTTGTCAATGTTTAACGTTATTTGTCTCATAAGAAATATAGAACAATACATTTATATCATATTTCACTTCTTGGTTATGTAAAAGAATTAGCCTGAGTGAATTGTCCCTTTAACCTTGACATACGAATGAGTCATAAATGATATCACGGGGAGATAAATGATCATAAAAAGCATATATCAATGTTTAAAACATCTTCACTGTTATGCACAAAGGTGTGTGTATAAGGGAAATTTTGATACGATATTTCAAATGGTAAAGTAAACTATAATACCAGTGTGTAGTTGTAGCAACTATATATACAATGTACGTTGTGGTTTTTTTCTTTGTTTGTTTGTTTGTTTGTTTGATTTATTAACGTCCTATTAACAGCTATGGTCATGTAAGGACGGCCTCCCATGTATGCGGTGTGTTGCGTGTATGTTGTGCGAGGTGCGTGTTTTGGGAGACTGCGGTATGTTCGTTTTGTGTCTTCTTGTATAGTGGAACTGTTGCCCTTTTTATAGTGCTATATCACTGAAGCATGCCGCCGAAGACACCAAGCAACACACCCCACCCGGTCACATTGTACTGACAACGGGCGAACCAGTCGTCCCACTCCCTGTATGCTGAACGCTAAGCAGGAGCAGAAACTACCACTTTTATAGACTTTGGTGTGTCTCGGCCAGGGGACAGAACCCAGAGCCTTCCTCACAGGGGCGAACGCTCAACTCAAGGCCAAAAGTGAGGCGGTGCCAAGGGAGGCATTAGGAAAGATAAAGTCAGTTAGGAAGAAGAGAAAAGATAAGATCCTAAATTTAGTCGCCTTTTACGATCATGCAATAGGGGCAGCAGGTACAATTCTAACGCCCTACCTGCAGGGCAGTTTTTTTCTATACATATTTATATTTACATAGCATAGCGTATATGTGTTGTTATTTTTGTTGTATTAAGTTTTATGTGTATGTAACACATTAAACATACTACGTGGACAATGGAAACGTCGTTCAAAATATAGGCCATAATGACTTTCACCTTGCAGTTCCACCTTCAATTTTTATGAAGTTGTTCTAGCTCTTTACGTTTTTTTTTGTAATAATCATGTTGTTTTGATGTTGTTTATTAATGTTGATTGTTTACAGAATACAGAGTTAATATGTAGCTTCTTACTAGAATATTCTTATTTGAAGTTCAATCTTTCACCGACAAATAATAAATTAGACAAGTAATTCCGCTCCACTACGATTCTCTACGACACGCTCTAATAAACCTCATCATGACCCCTTATCTAGAATCGGAACATCTCGGTACCTACTGTTTGCTGTGATATTTACTGATGCTTAGCGTAGAGCATCATAGTAGAGCGGATTAATCTTTCCTTAATTAAAAACAGAACTATAATGATTATGAAGCCAAGTTATCTGAATTTGCAATAATTTCCTTTCGTAATATGACAAGATGAATCCTCGTTATCGCTTTTTACCCTATAACTTTACTTAAAAGGCTTGACAGCTGCATGGAGCATGGTGGTTACACCATTTATTATGTATATAATTCTGTCATCCATCAGTTTCATTTCGGAATATTTTTGTCAGTGGTTTAAGAAAATGGGATATTGGCAATAAGTTACATGTCTATACACTCGCCCTCTCAACAAAATCATCTATCCAACACCATTGGTGACAAAGGAAGTCTACCGTAACATTAAAAAAAACCATTTAAAAGTACAACAAACACTTAAATTTCATCTGCTAATAGATCGTGGAGAGGAAGTTGGTCTTTCTCGGCTCCGAACTGGTCATATATATCGTACCTAAGTACATCTGCTGAGAGGATGATCCTCTTACGTGCTATACTTATTATTCACCTCTCACAGTACAGCACTTTTTATTACAGTGCGACAAATGCTTTGATGTCTCGGACATGCTAACTTGTTTTGAGACTCGACGTTACATGTCTGTACCTAAACCATAACGGCTGCTTCACAGGATTTGAAGTATCTGGTGGTATCTTTTCATCGTTTTTCTCCATTTCTTATATACTGTAAACCACATTTATTTTGCGGTTACAAAATTTTGCGATTTTTTATTTCAAAGTATTTACACAGAGATTAATTTCGCAGATTTAAATTTCAATTGAAATACATTCTAAAAGATATGGAGAGATATCAATTTGCGGAGGTAATCTTTTGCGATCTAACCTTGATCGAATATAAAAATGAAAATTAAGCTTACGCCATACAAGCGTTTAAAAAACGGAGATAGCACAAAGATTGCAAAATACATTGAATTTCCAAGAAATGTCTTTAATCAATAAAATTTGTTATATTCACATTTATATATATAAAGGTTATGAGCTACTTTATGATAAAGCCAATCCCGTTCGGCAATTACCGTTTTCAAAGCAAATTCTCATTGTTAGAGAATCAGCTATGTCTTCGTGTGTGCGACATTTTTGAAGATATTCCTTTTCTGAATTATCTCTCCTTGTTCTATCCTTGCTCTTCTTTGATGATTCTTCCCAGCCTCTGTCCATGACCTAAAACGCGAAGAAGGATCAAAGAAGGAATGCGACAACAAGTTCATGACATTGCATTAATTAAAATGATTTTATTATATCTATTATTTTATACATTGTAGTGTGACCGCGGGTCATTGATAAAGTAAGTGCATAACATCGAGGATAAAAAAGATACCACATAGTAAAATCAATGACTTCATATTTATCTTTTTGACCAATGGTTTCATAAATGTTTTTATCTTTTTGGACAGTGACTCTTGACAATGTTTATACGTGGCGTAGAATGGAGCGTCTGCTTCTATGGAACGCCATAGCTGTCTCGTATGATTCAAATATACTATATGAATTTGTGTTTTCGTTATATTATATGGTTTTATCATTATATGATTTGATCTTATCAATATATGGTATCATTTTATCTATATTTGATTTGATATGATCAATGTATCATTTGTTTTTACTATTGTTTTGTTTTCATTTGTCATGGTATTATTTTCTTGTATCATTATATCAATCGATTTCACCATTATTTGATTTGGTGACATATTTATATGGTTTACATCTATCATTGTTTTATTTGGTGTTATCATGGTATTATTTTCATTTATCGTTGTATTATTTGATTTCATCTTTATTTGATTTGATTTCATCTTTATTTAATTTGATTTTACCATTGTATGATTCTACTTTACATTATTCCCAAACATCATTTTTTTATTCCATAGATACTTTATATTGTTATATTTTTCCATTATATGGTTATATTTTTCCATTGTATGGTTATACTTTTCCATTATATGGTTATACTTTTCCATTATATGATTATACTTTTCCATTATATGGTTATACTTCAAATAAAGATGAAATAAAATAAAATAAAAATGAAATCAAATAAAATAAAAATTAAATCAAATAATATAACGATAAATGAAAATAATACAATAATAGCACCAAATAAAACAATAGTAGATGTAAATCAAATATATGTGTAAAAAAATCAAATAGTGATAACATCGATTGATATAATGATAAAAGACAATAATACCATGACAAATGAAAATAAAATAGTGATAAAGCAAATGATATATTGGTCAAATCAAATCAAATATAGATAAAATTATACCATATATTGATAAGATCAAATCATATAATGATAAAACCATACAATATAATGAGAACACAAATTCATATAGTATCTTTGAACCATATGAGACAGCTATGGCGTTCCATATGCTTCTGTGATGAAGCCTCTGTTATCGTTCACGGGGAGACCGATTGAGGAGACCGATTGAACTCTAACTGTATTATGTGGGAGATGTATTTTTTTTGTTTGACGCTGAACAGACCGTCAGTGAGACACTAGTCTGTCTGTTGTCAGTGGAAGTGTTACGGGGTTGGATGTACAGATGTCTGTTGGTATGACTTACAGCAGTTATAACGTCCAATGTATTACAAGCAAGAGGACACTACAGTATACTCATACCACAATGCATATGTTTTAATTAAATTACAAGTTGGCAGTACCGCCAAACATCATTATAAATATATTAACATATATAGTGCAGTAAAATGAGTACATACAGTCAGACCATGAAGCAAAATTTTGATCTACAATTTCATGTTACATTTTAGCAGTGTTATTAGTAATTATGAACTGATTTTTGCAGGTATGCTTCCGTCTGAACATACATACATGTAGGCTTAAAATCAACAATTTACAATGCATAATGCCGGTGTTTTAAGTAACGGTTATAAGTCCTCATGTGTGTTTGCCTGTCCATGTGAATGATTTTCACAGCTCAAATTCATGAAACCTTATGTTTTCAAATAGATTATCGAAGGAAAAATAACATCACAAAATGTTTGTTCATTTAAAGATGCTCCACCACCGACAGAGCATAAATGATATTCATAATTTGAAAAATAATTGGTGTTTAATCGTGTATATATATGTCTAGTTAACACAAAATGTAATATAAAATAATTTATTTTGCCTTTGGTGCATGCGCAATCAGTATATCATTCCATATAGGATATACTGCAACGGATTTTTTTCGGGATGCAATTAATTATTTTCGATATTTTAAACTTGAAGTAAAATTAGAAGTTCAAACTTTTCAACGATGGTAATCGTGTAAAGTAAGTAACTTTTGTAACTGAAGAAAAATATTAAATCGTCTGCTGCTGTTTTTGATAGTGAAAAAATACCATTTGTCAGCGGTGGAGCATCTTTAATTAAGGTACAAATAATTTTAAACGAGCACATGCAATGTTTAAGTTGTATTTCTTGTAATTTTCACCATCACAAACTCTCATAAAACATACAATGTGTAAAAAGGGATGCCTATATGATGGTTCAGATCCATGAAAGCCCCAATATACTATTGACATAGCGGTAAATATCGAGTGAAACATCACACGTTTTTAAAGGACCGCCATAGTCAACGCCATGTTTCAAACTTTCGGGTAATATCGGAAAACCGAGTTGCATCACGTGATCTACATCGGCGATACCCGTATAGATTGGAACCTCCCGAGCCGTATCACGTGGTAAATATCGGCATTACCCGTACAGATCGCAATATATCGGACCAGTTCGGATACTTCCGAGCTATTTTAAACGTGTACACGCTAATAAAAATTTCATTTTATTTGTTTAATAACCTTGCGAATACGAACTTTACAAAATTCGGCAAATATCGAAAGTTTAAAAGTTAAAGAGGCGGAGATAATATGTAGAACACTTTAAATACTTTTTCTAAGCCAAAAATACAAAAAGTCATAGACCATACAACTTTAAGCAATGTCAATTCAAAAACATTCATTCCTTCGGTCCTAGATTATGCTAAGCACAACGCTTATATTGATATGAGTTGATTAAAACTAAAGATGGAAAGTTGCCAAAGGTAGTATGCGTATTTCGGGGATCATCTCATTTTAATGATTTATACATTAAACATTATGTACATGTCCAGTAAACGTTAAACATGCGATCATCATTCACACTGTTTTATCAAAGTTTTGTTGCTTTCTGCTTAAAATGGAATTTTTCATATCGACATGGGTTGTAATCAATCCATACATTGGCTTTCAGTGGATGTAAAAAGCGGGTTTTTTTAAACTCTGACCTACGTATCCACCTATCATACACTGTAAAGTGTTAAAGTTCGCGATTTGCAAGTAAACATTTCGCTATGTCATAATCGCGATAAAAGAATCTGATTTTGCAACCTAGTTTCATATACAAAATGTATACACCAAATATTGATCGTTGAATTTCGAGCTGAAACGTACTTCTTTTCTTTTTATTTTGTTGAAATATTTTGGAACAGATGTTTGGAGTTTTTTTTTCAATGAAGAGGGGGTGCTCGTGAATTGTGATTTATCGCTGTTCTATCTTCAAACGTCTAACTAATCATTAATTTTACATTACACGTGTAACAACAAGCACGTAATACCATTGAAAAAGGACAGGTGAGCTAGTTACCGTCGATGACATATTCAAGAAGATAACGAGGACAACTTAACATGGTATGACATCAAACGTAAGATTTACGACAGAGTACATTGTATCGAAAATGCATTTTAGGGAAAGTATTTAAATAATAAAATACTATAGATTTTTAAATCATATTAGTTTAGCACATTATTTTGACTTACAAAATGTGTGCAAGAATTATATAAAATCGTAAGTTACTGTATAAACAAAATTACTGTCCGTATTCCTTACCTGTTTCTTCCACTTCATCCGTCGGTTCTGGTACCAGGTTTTGACTTGGACTTGTGTAAGTCCGAGACTATCGGCCAGATCAAGCATTTCAGGAGAAGACAGATATTTCTGTCCCTCGAAACATTTTTCCAAACCAATCAGCTGATGTTCAGTAAATACTGTTCTTGTTCGTCTACACTTCTTCTTTGGCCTGATCATACCTTCTTCATTTAAGGTTAGCCTTGACCTCATGTAAACCGGAAATGGCATATGCACTGCCATAATATCCTTCAGACATATCTTGTCATCAAAGTTGTTATCTGTCGAAGAAAAAATGTATAACAGTAGTTGCATTGGAAGTACTCATAAACGTTTAAACGAAACGTATTACATCATATAATCGCTGCTTATAAAACATGATCATGGATACTAAGCAATTGCAATGGCCATACATTTTAAAAGGATATGGACTTGCAGGGTTCATTTTTACGGTTTTTGATTTACAGAAATAAACAATTAACACGGTTCGGCTTCATACATCATGTGGATGTTTGTTTGGTACAATGATAAGTATTTTTAAGTGGTTGGTAGAATTGAAATATACCATTCCACGTAATATCTGTGTCCTTTGCTCGGGGAATTCATATCGCATTTGTGCGTCGTATACATGTGGTATCACTATGTATATTTATATATTTGTATAAAATCAAAATGTTGTGAGGTTAATAGAAACAGTAGCTAATCTCATATAAGAACCTACCATTATTTCGAGTCTACAAGAAAATAATATTGTGATTATTATATTTTTAATGTATGAATTTAATGAACATTCACTATTTCATAAAAAAAAACTTTACATCATATGGTGGTTATCAGTTATATCCAATCTGATACAGTCAAAAGTTAGTAGATAGATATTACTAGCATCACAATTATACTCGTAAGTTGGCCCTCTCAGACATGCCATATAATTGTGTATATATACATGATAATTTACTGATTTGTATGTTAAAGTGACAAACACTGCTAATATAACTCGAAACTTTTCTAAATTATATCAGTATGTATTTACGTTTACACATATGTGCAGAAACTTTGGAAATGGGTTTCGCTTAGAATTTGAGATTGCAATGGGTTGTTCACCATACATATCCGACAGATTATATGAAAGCGCTGTAAATCTGAAGTTCTTTTTCTGCGTCTATACCTAAATTGGGCGAGTGTGACCATGATTTAAATAGAGATATGGTATGACGTGCCGCACTCAATCGAAGTTTTATTTTATTTTCTCTATTTTGGTTGGATTGTATGATTAAATTATAAAGTTTGCATTACAACATATACCAAATTTAGCAAATAATGCAAAAAGATAATTTATAGTTCATTAAGTATATTGCAGGTTCCTTAAACATTGTAATATTATAGTGTACTACAAAGTTTATAGCATATGCAAACGAAAGAAATTGCTCAAAATAAAATGTTTGTAGAGAGCAATACTTAAACGTAAATGCTCAAAATTGATCATTAGAAAGAAGAAAACCAAAAGATGCTGAGGCTTCTTAAATACCATCGAAAGAGGTTTAGAACAACAGCCCATTTGGCTTCTGGACTTAAACAAACGTAAACATGATAAAACAAGTTTATCAAAATGTTCATACATATGTTATACACTGACTGTACTTTTGCATTGCATCGCTTTGTATGTATATTTCTTACGGATAAAATATGTTTTTAATGAATAAGGAAGCTGATATTCATTTGATTGTTCATAAATACCTTAATCGATAAAGATAATCATAAAATAATTAGAGTAGATTTATAAACATATATGCATATTTACCTCTTTGCATTGATGTGTAAAAACTAGCCTCAAATGGAATAAATCCTAAATTCGGCGCTGTTACTGGTCTATCGGTACCAGTCGTATAGGAATGAGGATGGAAGCACTGCGAAGCGTCCACAGGAGTCTGGCCCATTCCCAAAGAGAATTGCCTTAAGCTTGACGATGTCGGATTCGGGGTCGCTGATTCGGACCTCAAAATATCCCGGATTAAAAACGATGAAGACGAGGACGGATACCTTGGTTTAGGATGTAGCTGTTCAGACATGTTGTAATTCCTTACGTAGGTAGTAGTCTTTATTGTTTTATGACTGCCTCTTTGTTTTGCATCTATAGTTAATTGGGAAGAATTAAACAGCTTAAATTAATGCGGCAAAGCTTTCTTTGTTTTGTCCTGAATTCTTCTTTAGGACCTCCGTATTCTAACTAAATTATGGTTTAGGTTGTGCATACCAGTTATTTGCTAATGGTTCTAAAAATCATCCAAACTGAATTTCTTTCACATATATTGTATCAGAATATATTCACAGAAAATCCGATACTTTGTTGCAACTATCATGGCCCAAATGACATCCCCATCAATAAGTGTTGCCATGTATGAAATTCCCCATCAATAATTGTTGCCATGTATAAATTTCCCGATCTAGTGATATTTTTGAACGAAAATTCTTCATGTTAGTCGGTCGAAAATCACAACTATGAATAAACACCAAACTACTACACACTACTCAAACAAACGATTAAAACACTCCCCTCTTTATGAAAACAAATTCACATCTCGTGTTGATTCACGAAGTGGGTGTTCGGGGGTATTATCCGCCAGAAGTGGTGTCTGTTTGTATAAAAATATCATTAACACACTCTAATGTTTAGAATCTTCAGTCGAGGTCAAGGCAAAAGTTGCACTGGCGAAAGTAATATTTATGTTTGTAAAACATCGCAGCGTCCAATCAAATGCTTCGTTATCGGAATCGGTCTGCACTAATTACCCAATCAGTACGCATTATCCTTAAATAAATAATTCTACTGTGTTTTACTTACGCGGTGCCATATGTGTTTGTGTAAATAGAGAGTAGAGAGGAGGGAGAGAGGACCTTTATTGCCCGGGAATCGGAAATTAACTCTTTCTGACATATCTTTTATTTCATACATTACATGCAACACGTCATGTACATTTTGAATCATTCCAAACTGGCACAACGAAAGCGTGCCTGGCGTGAAACTACCATATATGTTCAAACTGAATCAGAGTATGTTTACATGTACATGTATACACAAAATCTATGAGAAATAATTATTTTTCCTGCATCGCAAATTATAATGTCATTGTATTGAATTGCTGGGTTCGGCAGGAAATCGGCAGGAATACGCTATGGTACCGACTGTACATTTATTCTAATTTAATTGAAAAAAATATGGACGCAATCCATACACCAAATGCAGTATAAGCACATGGAAATATTATCATACGTCACTGTAACAAACCAAATTATCACGGATATGTTTAATCCACTGTCGACGATAATTACAAGGGTTAGTAGTAGTAATAAATCAATAATTGTTGCCGTGTATAAATTTCCCGATCTAGTGATATTTTTGAACGAAAATTCTTCATGTTAGTCGGTCGAGAATCACAACTATGAATATACACCAAACTACTACACACTACTCAAACAAACGATTAAAACACTCCCCTCTTTATGAAAACAAATTCACATCTCGTGTTGATTCACAAAGTGGGTGTTCGGGGGTATTATCCGCCAGAAGTGGTGTCTGTTTGTATAAAAATATCATTAACACACTCTAATGTTTAGAATCTTCAGTCGAGGTCAAGGCAAAAGTTGCACAGGCGAAAGTAATATTTATGTTTGTAAAACATCGCAGCGTCCAATCAAATGCTTCGTTATCGGAATCGGTCTGCACTAATTAACCCAATCAGTACGCATTATCCTTAAATAAATAATTCTACTGTGTTTTACTTACGCGATGCCATATGTGTTTGTGTAAATAGAGAGTAGAGAGGAGGGAGAGAGGACCTTTATTGCCCGGGAATCGGAAATTAACTCTTTCTGACATATCTTTTATTTCATACATTACATGCAACACGTCATGTACATTTTGAATCATTCCAAACTGGCACAACGAAAGCGTGCCTGGCGTGAAACTACCATATATGTTCAAACTGAATCAGAGTATGTTTACATGTACATGTATACACAAAATCTATGAGAAATAATTATTTTTCCTGCATCGCAAATTATAATGTCATTGTATTAAATTGCTGGGTTCGGCAGGAAATCGGCAGGAATACGCTATGGTACCGACTGTACATTTATTCTAATTTAATTGAAAAAAATATGGACGCAATCCATACACCAAATGCAGTATAAGCACATGGAAATATTATCATACGTCACTGTAACAAACCAAATTATCACGGATATGTTTAATCCACTGTCGACGATAATTACAAGGGTTAGTAGTAGTAATCACTATCGTATCACAGGGGTATACAGGTATAACAGAAAGAAATCAGAGTTACCGGGATTGCCTTTACACAGAGAAATAATCTAAAACGAAAAAAACCCAAATTCTACTTTGTAAGTGACGATAGAAGTTCAAGTTGATTTATGAATGTACTAAACTTACTTCAAGGTGTTCAGTTCAATTATGGTTAAACGTTAATTTTGGACAGAGATGCGAAGATATATGTATCAAAAATAATCAATATTTATAAAGATCGATTTTAGTTGCTATATATAATGAAGTTCAATTCTTGGGGTATGTTTCTTTCTTCTTTCAAACACAGGTACATATTGTACCAAGGTGTAATCAAAGCTTACCTTAACCCTGATTGGCCTTCCCGTATGATATGCAAGTGTAGGCCTACTAATACTGCATCTACATCTGCATTTGTATGTTTGCTTCGTTGGTGGGTCGGAGGTCCCTAGGGCCGTTTTCGGTTATGGGGTTTGACTGATTGGACCTAGTTGTTCGTTTATGAATTAAAGATGGACCTGGTGATTTTATATTGTTTTCAGACGAGCCTTGACAAAGCCCTCACAGACCTGTATCAAAAACTGCAGGTCCCTCAAGATTTATACTTGAAATAATGACTTTAACCAACGGCCGAACCGGTTGTTTCGAATAAACGAAAACGACCTACATGTAGGTTACTTTTCATAGAATACACCTACCAGCAATTGGGCGTTCTTGTTTTGTTTGTTGTGATATGAGTGACTAGTCGGCGGTGAGCTGACGAGTGAGAACATGAAATATGATAGGAGATAATGAATATAAAGGTGTGGAATGAGTCAGAGAGAGACTGCCTTATGGTGGGAGTTTTAAAAAAAGGGAGAGAGAAACAACACGTCAGGTATCTGAGAGAGACTGCCTTATGGTGAGAGTTTTAAAAAAGGGAGAGAGAAACAACACGTCAGGTATCTGAGAGAGACTGCCTTATGGTGAGAGTTTTAAAAAAGGGAGAGAGAAACAACACGTCAAGTATCTGAGAAATAGAGGATTAGGTACCATTTATCTGTATATAAAATATGGACCCACCAGAGTGTCTATTTTTAGAAGTTTTAAGGGTCACTGGAATTTCATGGTTTTTTGGCGAGTCCAAGCACAATCAAAATGTTTCTCTGTGAGAAGGAAGGATAAATGAGTAAAAATATGCAGTCGAACATTGTGTAATGTATAGACTATTTTGAAAATATCACTCTAGTTTATCATCATTGTTGTTGGATATTGTACAATACTTGTGTTTTGAAACATTTATTTCTTTACAAAGGCACGAACTAAAATATATTCCTGGAATTCTGATTTTCACTGCTTATTTGGGTTTTAGACTGCCTCATTGTAAAATTTGGTCCGGTTTCCTGGATTGTTTGAACTGTTACGGGATAAGTTGCTGTGGAAGGGATTCAGCAGGGAAATAACATTGCATCCACATTGTTTCAACACGAATAAATATCCATATCTTTTTGAATATCTTATCTTTGGATCTCAGAACTGTATAGACTTGTTATTTGAGGAAAGTTAAGTTTTTAGGGCTATTACACCATATTTTGTCATTATTTGTTTTACGGGCCCTGAAAAATACGGAGTATGCGGTTTTAACCGATTTTCTAATTACTCATCTGTAATAAATCGAGTAAACCTCATCAGTTTAGTTGAATCATGGAATGACAGTGAGGGTCAATCCAGCCAATCGCGAGGTACATCGATATCAAGTGTCCGGTCATGTCCCAGTGCTAATATTTCTGTCGTAGTTGTGGACTTTGCATCGGGACATTGTCTGAGCGATGTCCTTTTCAGATCTGTAAAAGTGTGTTTTACTGACAATGATTTAATTATTGTTGGAATGTCGGTACCTATTCACAACATTACCCAGCATTTGCTCCATGACTTGCAAAATGCATGTTGCCTACTTTCGGAAACGGTAACAAGCCAGGAATATTTAGATATCTGATTATCCGATCTGATTAAAATAAAAAATTGACATGTCCTCTTTTCACTTAAATTAGCTCCATTGGGGATCTTACAACATTCGGACGTTTTGGATAAGTCTATGGAGTCAGTCTTCAGAAAAATTGTAAGTGATTTGTCTTGAATCAGCTACCTGTACATTGTAAGTAAAGCATCATCGATATTCCAAAGGTTGCTGTTATATGTACTATCGTAAGTAACACAGAAGCTCTGTGTGTGGCAAGAGATGAATCCAACAACAGTATATTTATGTTATTTAGCTTTGAAGATGTTTTGAAACAATACATGTATACATTGATTATATAATGACATTTAACTTGATATTACATTAGAGAGAAGTAAGTGTAATTTCTGTGCGATGTAATATAAGAAGCAGTGGAAATAAAACAAAATATTTGATTTGATATTTAGATTTATTTAAAAAAAAAATATAACTACATGTATATTGGTAAATAAGTCCGAGTAAATATATCTTATACGTCTTAAACAGAGCAATGCAAAAATAGTCATGTAATAAGAAACAACATGTTACTTTGTTTTTCTAGAGATTGATTTATTCAAGCTGATGGAAGTGACTTTAAATTTTATGCTTATAACCTAAAGGCAACAAATTGAACATTAATATATATTACTATATAATTCCAATATTATTCCATGGTCCCAATGTAGAAATTAGCTAATCAATGTCAAGGTCAATATATCCACGTGAACAACAAACATTCAATATTATTTAAAAGTTCCTATATATGTATATCCATATAAAAGACAAGCATAAGAAACAAAGACCATTACCTCCATGTGAAAAATCACACATACACATATATGAAGTACATGATTTCTTTACGTCAATGTCAGTACATACATTTATTAAAGACATTTATCAAATACCAAAGTCTATATCTTCATGTGTATTAAATGACACAGACATAGAGTTATAAAGAATACAGAGCTGTATGCTCATGATTTATTATCAATTATTATACTGTAACAGGAAAGGATCATTTACTCAAATATCACTTATAGTTATAAAAATATTCAAGTCCATCAACCCTCACTATAATATATTGCATGTTATTCATCGCTATAGGTAATATCTTCTATCTGTAAATAACTATTTTTTAGTGTTTCAGTAATATGTATGATTTGTGTTAATCCAAAAAAATGATTTAATATCATGTTACAGATCTAGTCAAATGCAAATATGCTTTAAAAGATGTAATATGTTTCTAAATTGTATATATACATTTTGTAATACATGCATGCAATCATGTGGAGAGGGTATATATAGGCTATGCCTGCTGCCCGATCCAGCAAAATATTTTGAAATGAAATAATATTATTATGTACTATATAGGAATAGACATGATCCTGTGGACGAACAGTTTTAACATTTTAGGCCTAACATTGATAAATCAAGAATATCAACTCTTCAGAATACTAAAAACGATAAATTACAAAATAATATTTAGAATAAATGTATATAAAACAAAAGTACAGATCTATCACAGATTGCTTGTTAAAGTGAAATATTTAGTAGTATAAATATTGCAAAGGCATTTGTGGTATTTCACGCTAGACACTAGGATCAGAAGAGAGTATTTACTCTAAAGCTACTTAAGTTTAATCTAACCAGTCACAGGCACTACTAGCAATATCAATATTGGTTGACTCATTCTGGATTTATCGGAGTAACTTCCCTTTGCTTCACTCCCTTCAAAACTGATAGAGTGAAACAAAGGGAAGTAACTATGATAGACCTAATTAAGCAAAGACTCCAATTTTTTTGTCATTATTTGAATCTAGGTCGTAGTTAAATTACATAACTATTTTCTACAGACTATTAAAGCAGTGGGTAGCATTCCTTAAACAAATAATGATTGGGAGTACAGTGTATACAGGTTTACATAAATAACACTTTGTAATCCATCTAGTTAAATGTTCCACAATAATCTATGTGTCACCAAATGGTCACATATCTTCTAGCAGTATCTCATAAAAAGAGAGAAAAAAAATTAGAGTAAATTTTTCTAAACTGGATATCACAAGGACAGCATATTTAGTCAGCATAGCCAGGTTTTCAGGGAACATAGGTTTTTAAAACTATAAATTGATTAAGAAGGAAAATGCCATACAATTGAGCCAGCTAGACTACTCAGAAATATGGATAAAAGATGGGCAGGTTTTAACAAGTTATATGGTAATCCATCCTTGATACTCCAGGAATTACAATCACTGACAATATCTACTCCCCTAGACTATCTAATAGTAAAACTTGAGGCAGTTCAGCAGAAAAAAAACAAACAAAGAAACACCCACAGGCCTGCAGAGACTTCCTTTGAATATTTAAAGAGAGTGACGCCTGACTTCAAAGTCACACATAAAGTCAACCACAGTGTACCGTTATTCAATTCTTTTGATGAAAATAAAAGGAACAAATTATCTGTTTTCTGTTGCCTTCAATTTTACTGTGAGATTAGCCCAGGGGTGGATATAACGTCAGTGATAGTAGCCCTCCAGTATTGAGTATGACGGTAATCATAAATAAACCAATAACAAACATCTAAACAAAAATATCTAAATTTAAAAAACTAATGCAGGTATGTAAACTTTTCCTATGGATTTGGATTGCACAGTGTACATTGTACCATGTTAGAATTAGTTTAGTATTGAGCAGCTGAGTTTGGTTTCACCGTATCAACATGGTCAGGGTTTCTATTGCTTTCAAAATTCTTTTGTCAGCAACATGATCTTTGTTGACGTTCAAAGAAATTGTAGTCAATGAGGAAGCTAGCACCCAGTAATAATATTTTATCCTGAACATGGAGATCTGGCGACAAATCTGTAAAAAGAGACATAAAATGGTCATACCTCAGTTAAAAATATAAAATTTACCTTAACAAAATAATCAACATGCATTTCACATGGACCGGACCTGCATGGCTATAGTGATGTTTGCTTTTCTAGGGATTTAAAGTTATATTTGCCATAACTGAGCGATATTTTGACAATAAATATTTCTTGAGTAATATATTGAAAACTACCAGGTTTGTTGAATTAAGATGTGGAAATCATTCCAATGGACAGACAAACATGTACATTTATGTATGTTGACATATAAACATTAATTATAACACAGATCAATTTAAGCACAGTAAATTTCTCTTTTTTATGCCTTAATTAATAAGATGGAAATATACCTACAGAAATCAATTTTCAATTACCAACACTGTTAAAATGTGAAATGACTTTGTAGACCACAACTTGGCCTCATGGTTTGATCATATGTACTCATTTCATTGCACTGTAGTAGATTATGAATTTTGGCAGTACTACTTAAGTCCTTTAAGCTCTTATTTGTACTTGAAAAATTAAAATATATGCATTTTAAGTATTGCTATCTTTAAAATGTTGGTAATTTTTGGTGGTAAATAAAATTAAATATGAATTAAAAGCTCTTCTTGGATCTCAACTATGAAAATATTGGCACATATAAATCTAATTGACTAGAATTCCACCTAGATCTTTTCTGTAAGAAGCAGTAGTTTACACAAATCATCCTCTATTTAATTTAGGGAACTATTACATCACTGGTGACTTGTCTAATTCAAACTTACAGTGGAGAGTATAGTTATTTTCTGTCCCCCAGCAGTCTTTACTGTTACCACCGCAAGCTTTAGTTATTTCAGCCACAGCCTCATCTCCATGGCGACCACCATATACCTGTTAGAAAATACAACAAATTAATTAAGAAGGAAATGCAATATAATTATGCTGGAAATAGACAAGAATCCAGTTTATCCAATAATATTAGAAGTGTCATTTTGAGAAACTTCTGAGGACAACATTACACACAATGTTATGTTTGAAAAATGTTTTGTCATACATCCAGAAAGATCTGGATAAGACGTCATAAGGCAGGAAAATGCTACATGGAACATTTTAGTTTTGTACAAACATAATATACATTTGTACAGTATGTAATAAGTATCAGGATTGTACAATACTCAGATAAAGCTTACCAAACTTAAAGAACTATCTTGAGTTTAGTGAATAAATCATAAGCTAAATTCTTGTCTGATTATACTTTTAAAAAACTGCTTATAAATCATGTTGATTTTTCACATTTTTTTGTCAGACACTTACCTTTATAGACACATCCGCACACAGTTTACATAGGCAGCAGGAAAACTCGACATTAAACACAACATTATCACCATCATCTAGGATATTATATCTAGGACAGCAGCACATCCGACTGAAAAGGGATACAAATCTTCTGATTCTGAGGGCCATGGCTTCCAATGGGCTTATACACTTGATCACAATACATATACCGTAAATACATGCATCATGGAATCAAATTATACCTATAAATCTCACTTTGATTAATGTATATGTATAATCGAGAATAAAAATGAAGATGCTATATGTTAGTGATATTGATACCATATACTATATTTATTCAAAGGTTACCAAAAACAATTTACATTCATCATTTAAGCCAAAAACGCATAACAAGAAGTGTCTGTAAGACGCCATTCAGCAAAACATCATATGCACATAAACATGTGTAACTTTATTACTGATGTCCAATTCACCTTTATGGCAAGGCATACAGGATATACCGGTATATGCCCTGTAACAAAAGTATATATATACAGACGAACTTACTCCTCAACAATACGTCCAATAGAATTTCCCGGAGGACTTTCTATAGAGAGTTCCTGAACACAACAGCACCACCACCAACAAATCCCGCAAGGACATCGTAGGGGGCGCTGCAATTTCATCACATCCTGCATCTCCCCATTACTAAACTTCATCACAAATCCTCGTACAGCTCCTAAACACTGGCGGAGGTAACACTCTGAAACTGTTACATAAAAAGTGATGAATAACTTTATTTAAGTTTAATGTAAAATAAGTTGAGGGGAGATAACCTATTAATTTAATATCATGATCACAAAACTAACAGATATGCACATTTGAATGTCTTACTGATTTTTTGACAATTTAATTTTGTTACATGTGACTTTCAAACACCACGCACATTCTGTGGGGAATCGAGGAGTATGAAGATGATGATAAAATATGATAAAAACTATACTCCTTAATTTACATACAAGGCAAAATAGGGAAGGTTTGAATTGTTATTTCCTTTTTTGTCCAGCTTATTTAAATTTCTCTTCATTTATTACTGAGTAACCATACTTTTCTGTAAATCAATAACAGTATAACTAGCCTTATTTGTAGCAATACCACAAAGTCAACATTTTGAAATATTTAAATGTGATAGGAGGTTCCTTTTGATTTTTCAATTGTTATGACTTGTCTTTAATATTCATAGTAATTAATTTGAAAAATTTCAAACAGACTTTTTATCAATTCAATATGAAAAAGACCAACAGTTCAAAGGGCTAAAATATTTTAACTATATATCTAAATATTATATATAATGTACATTTCATTAAACATACATATATATGTACAAATAAATCATCTCACAGTATGTTTTGAGACAAACAAAAAATCAATCAATCTATTTTCTGTCTGAAAGAATTGAGGACCACATTATACAAACTACTTTAAACAGGACAGAATACAAAATATTACCTAAGTTGAATTGTTTATTTACAAACACTTACTTTCCTGAGCATAAAGGAAATGGTCTTCATCCTCCACTGATGTATACAGACTATATCTGCATGGTCGCTGCCAACAAAGAACAGCTGAAAAAGAGATATACTATTAGGATTCCATGCATAGTTACAATATGTAGATAATATTAATTGGCACATAAAATAGCTATATATGTATACTGATTCATTATCTTATTTTTCTTTTCAAGCTTTAGTTCTGAATTATTAAAGTTACATGATGGTATTACCGTATATTCATTACAATTAGCACTTCTCCCCCTGTAAATGCCCCTCCCATCTTCATTACTACACATGTACATTTATGTATGTATTATATAGTGTACCTTCAGCTACATCTAAGCATTGTCTGATTATGACTTGTTTAGCATGGATAAGCTCCCTCAAGCCTTGTGGATATTCCTCCCTAACATTTTCCTGTTCCAGCTTTTGACCTGTTGGTGTCTCCTTGTTGGGCTGTCCTATTACTGTCTCCATAACAAGCTATCTACAGCTACCAGATTCATCTAGATCTGTCAAAGAGAAAATAAAATGTTGGTTGGTTGCAATTGGTTGATTAGGCTCTAAGGTGTAGGTTACCCTTGACCTTTTCATGTCCGTGCCGTGAATCAAACCCTGGCCGGCTAGGTGAAAGCTAGGCAAGTGACTTATTATTTACCACACGATCAACAAGGATATCAGACTCTATTGCATAAATTAAAGCAGTATAAGATACATGTATACATGATTACATGTAAGTATCATGTAGTGGGGTGCACATCTCATATTTATCCTTTTTAAAATCAAAGATAATATTGTAGCTGCTCAGTAGCTATTTTGAATCCGTACAGTTTGCCCCAAAAATAAAAAATAAAAATAGCTGGATGATATATATGTAGATGGCATGGGAAAATCATTCTACATACATTTGTTCTACATACTCACCTGCCGTAATCAGATAATATTCATATAGGCCTAGATTTTTTGTGTCACTGTACCCAACGTTAACCAGATGTGGGTAACTGTAGTTGGGTACAGCACAGGGCCATGTATACATATAAAGATTTCTGGCTATTTTTTTCATATATAAAGACTTTACATGGCCCTTTGGGTACAGTGTTGTGTCCTAATATATCAAAATACATGCGATCAGACCTTCGACGTCTGGCTTGTATATTTTCTATTCTCCAACAATGTTAGAGGATAGCACGAAGACACACTTTTGATCAATGCGTCGTGTCTATTGCCCATTAGAGTACAGCTGTCAGAAGTTTATCAATATCGATGACTTAACCATACATTATTTTTTGATAAAAATGTTTGATCATGTTTATTTTAAATTGAGAATTTGCTGAAATGAAAATGACATAGGCTGACTAGGTTTTACAAAATGATATTTACGTGCGTGGTGTAGATACATGTAGGCGGCGCGGCTAAATACCCAATACTACCCAATACTACCCAATACCACCCAATACTACCCAATACTACCCAATACTACCTGTAAATAGCTAATAAACCATTGTTTTGGGACTTTATATAATCAATACCATTCAATTAAACTATATTTTGCATTTAAAAATGAGTTTTGTGTAAAAATGAGTGTGTTAAAGCCAAATATCGCCCAATACTGGCCAACGAAACGACTAAATACCCAATACTACCCAATACTATATGTAAATCACTAATTAAACATCCTTTTATGACATAATCTATTTATTTATATTAAATTTAAATAAAATTTGTCTTATAAAATGAGTTTTGTGTAAAAATGTGAGTTTTGAGGCCACATATCGGCCGGAAATTACCCAATACCAGCTAACGAAACGTCGAAATACCCAATACTACCCAATACTATGTGTAAATAACTTACTAACCATTCTTTTATGACATTTTCTTTTTGTCTATGTTAAATTAAAATAAAATTTGTCTTATAAAATGAGTTTTGTGTAAAAATGTGTGTTTTAAAGCCAAATATCGCCTAATACTGGCCAACGAAACGACTAATTACCCAATACTACCCAATACTACATGTAAATCACTAATTAAACATTCTTTTATAACATAATCTATTTAATTATGTTAAATTAAAATAGAATTTTGTCTTATAAAAATGAGTTTTGTGTAAAAATGTGAGTTTTAAGGCCTAATATCGGCCAGAAATTACCCAATACTAGCTAACGAAACGACGAAATACCCAATACTACCCAATACTATATGTAAATAACTTATTAACCATTCTTTTATGACATATTTTGTTTATCTATGTTCAATTAATATAAAGTTTGTCTTATAAAATCAGTTTTTGTGTAAAAATGTGTCTTTAAAGCCAAATATCGCTCAATACTGGCCAACGAAACGACTAAATACCCAATACTACATGTAAATAACTTATTAACCACGCGTTTATGACATAATCTATATTTACTTATGTTAAATTTAAATAAAATTTGTCTTATAAAATGAAGTTTGTGAGAAAATGTGAGTTTTGAAGCAAAATATCGACCGGAAATTACCCAATACTAGCTAACAAAACGACTAAATACCCAATACTGTACCCAATACTATATGTAAATCACTAATAAAACATTCTTTTATGACATAATCCATTTATGAATGTTAAATTAAAATATAGTCTGTCCCATAAAATGATTTTTGTGTAAAAATGTGAGTTTTAAAGCCAAATATCTCGCCCGAAAATTACCTAATACATAACGACTAAATACCAAATACTACATATAAACTAATGTTATTAACACTCTTTTTGTCTATTTCCCCCCCCCCCTTCCCCGTATTTTGAATGATATTTTGCCTAATTGTTGTAATTTTATTGCAATTTTTAAATGTCAAATAACACCCTATACCGACTGAACCAACATATAAAAACCCAATAATACTTTTAAATACAAACTAATTTAACACGTTTCGATAATTGATATTGTCAAATGAAGATTTGGCCTTATTTCTAATTTTAAGGTTTTTTTTATGCCAAATGCATCTATAAATACCCAATACTGAAACAAATTAACAAATCAATACTACTGAAATTAGATCAAAATGCTGAGATCAAATCTTCATTATTTTATTTTTATTAGATGAAAGTAAAAGTCCAGCTAGAAAACAAATTTTGTATCCCCCAAACACATCAAAATAAATAACTCTATAACACCACTTTCTAATTATAATATTTAATAAATGCTAAAATCGCGTTTGTTCCAAAATATCGCTAGAAATGTTCATTATTTAAAACTGATAGTTATATGTAACCAGCATGTAGAAGTAATTTTGAAGAAACGTTGTGTTTGCAGTAAGGGTAATGGCGTATTTGCAAAAACTAATGTAGAACTTTTAGCCTTTCTTTTAAGTAAGAATGTTACCAGGCTCTGCAGTTCTCCTTTTTTCTTCAATATCCCACAGGCGAAAATGAAAATGTCTCTATCTTCAGTATTGAACATATTCAAGTCATATCTTTTCGAATTAAAGCCTCATTTTACACATTTCACATACATGTGCAATTTATTTTAGAAATAGGTTAGTTCATGTCTGGGGAAATATTCGATCCGGGCAAAAGAAAAAAGGAAAATTCTCATTAATCTGCAGTTGTATATATCATACCCATATATTTGTCAATTTGTTTAATTTACTTTGCATATAAGTATACCGGAATTATCCTCCGCCATCTTGATAATATAACAATGATCATTGTACTATGTATTTATGTATATGTTAAACCTATGTGCTGTATTGCATTGGTAAATAAAAAACTTGAAACCTTGCCAAAGATCAAGTAACCAATGAGAAGCTCCGCCTTGTCAATCACTTGATTTATTTTCAATGACTGACACCTGTAATTAGTCTCCGCTAGCCAATGATAGGTTTGAAGGGGAGGGGCCTAGGGTCGTGTACCTGTCAATCATACCTGACTGCGGTTGATAAAACGAAAAAACGAAATTAGAACAAAAGTTGTAATATTTCCAAAAGCTAAATCAGCACCAGTTTACGTTAAGCAATACAGAATTAGATCTATTAGAAGGATATACATATCTAGGCTAGGCATATTTTTTTTTTAAATTTCAATGGTAGCTTTTTTAAAGCAAGGAAAAAGGACTGCTGAATAAATCAGTGTTTGCTAATTCGACTATATCTCTGCCTGTTGATCTTCAACTTAAAATATATTATATACTCATCAGAAGTATAGGGATTTGAAAATACAAATGTTGTAGAAAAAAAAATTATGGTATATGGCGAGCTGGGAAGATACCCGATTGATATTGAAAAAAAATGTAGAATGATTACTTTTTGGCATAACCTTATAACTTCAAATAAATTACCAAGTAACATTATAGATTAATGTATACTTTACATGAAACTGGTCTATGTCTTTTAAATGGTTGTCATATGTTAAATATAATTTATCCAGAGCTGGGTTCAGTTTGCATAGAAAAGTGTTTATTAGAACTTAATGAAAATGATAGAAAAATTATGTGTAAATTTAGAACCGCTAATATTAACCTACTGATAGAATCAGGAAGATGACTTGGTATTCTGCGTAATGAAAGAAAGTGTGATTTATGTAAATCGGATATTGGCGACGAATTTCATTATCTTTTTAAATGCAAACACGAATCAGTGATGTTTTTAAGAAATAGATTTATTCCAAAATACTGCTATACTTACCCAAGTCAAGAAGAAATGGAAGGAATGTTCAATATAGTTAATGCTAAAACCTATATAAAAAATGACAATATTTCAGGTGGACAACAGCCTATTTAACGACGGAAGTACGCAACATATACAATCAATCAATAAATTGCCTCTGTCTATTATATTTAATTATTCCCTTTCGTCTGGTGTATATCCTGACGCATGGAAAAAGCTAATGACCCCAACATTGTGTCTAATTACAGACCAATATCTCTTCTTAGCTTTAAAAGGTTCATTACAATGAGTAGGTATCCATATAATTTTATATAACAAAAAAAAAGTAAAAGTAGTCTTTAAATAGGAAAAGGTCATATATAAGTTTGGGGTCAACGGGTATTAGTGTGCTCGTAATTGGTATCTGGTGATGTGTACACATTTCTCCGGATGTTAATTCAGCTGACACATTCGGTGATTTGACAGGTGTTTCAAAGGTTACCTAGCTGTCGCAACTAAGCGGGGGGGGGGGGGGGGTGAGGGGGGGAGCAATTCTCTTGCCAGATATACGTATCATCATACACTCTTCAGGACAATATCGATTATTCGTAATTCTGCCATGATCTGCATTGTATTCATTTTTTTTCAATTTAATTAAACATGTCTCTCTATGATAGTAAATGTAGAATGTGAGAAAGAAGTGTCGGGTCAAAATTTATGATGTTCGCTTTTCTACAATTAAACAAACTATGTGTACTCATTTATTTATTTGTACATATATTTACAGTATTTATGGACTTCAAAATATGTTTTGCATCGAATATACATAAAATATTAGAAACCGAAGTTGTTTTCAATATGTTAAATCTGTATTATTAACCATTTTAAAAATCCTCATACCGGTATATGCTTGTCTTACAGGTTAATTGTCTAAATCTTTTAGCTTTTGATAGATTACTGAACAAAACTCTACATGTCAAAATTTGACAAATTATAACTTCAGTTACGATGCTTTTTTTTCTAATAAATACTTTAGAGATACACTTCTTTGCAATACAAAATATAAACTATACATGTCACAAGAAATGAAAGATGGCAAAGAATGTCACCCTGGAGAAGTCTTATAGCAATACAGAATACTGTTACAGTAATAGTGTTCAAGAAACCCGCTTGATTTTCTAATAAAATCGAAAAAATGATATGAAAAAAATATTTCATCAGAAATACCAAAGCTTTTTTTTTCATATTAATATGCATATAGATCATTATCAATTCCACGAAATCTGTATTTTCCTTCTGCGGGATGTTAGATTTAGAGAAATTTGAGCCAAGCGTTTTCGTTACAATATCCACGACGTGAATCCAATTTCATCCTTTTCAATCCATATTTACATGTATCATTGTACCCTTTTGATAACTTCGCAAGAAATACTATTAAAGATGCTCCACCGCTGACAAATAGTATTTTTTCACTATTAAAAACAGGAGCAGACGATTTAGTATTTTTCTTCGGTTACAAAAGTTACTTAATTTACACCATTACCGCCATTGAAAAGTTTGAGCTTCTAATTTTATTTCAAGTTGAAAATATATGAAATAATTAATTGCATCCCGAAAAAAAATTCCGTGGCACTATGTCCTATATGGAATGAAGTACTGATTGCTCATGCACCAAAGGCAAAATAAATTATTTTGTATTATTTTTTTGTGTTAATTAGACATATATATACATGATTAAACACCAATTATTGTTCAAATGATGAATATGATTTATGCTCTGTCGGCGGTGAAGCATCTGTAATGCCAAATAACAAATACAGTATAAGATTTTTTTTCATTAAAATACAATGCTGGTGTAGTTACCCTCAATGACTCAACAATTAATACTAATTTTCTCCAGTTTCAAGGTCTTGTGTCTGCAGTCAAGAATTTCCTTCGAAAAATGTATGTACAATTGCATTTGGAGATACTCTCCCTACCCGCTATACAACTTGAATTTAAGATTTTCTTTAAGAAACAAAAAGGGTCTAAAGATTTTTTTACTGTTTGATTTCTCCTGCTGATACACCAACAGGTACAAGAAAGTGGAACCTTGAATTTGATTATGATAAAGAGAAATAGGAAAAAAATTATAAACTCCCCTTCACCGTGACAAAAAGTTCGAAACTACAGTGGTTGCAAGTGAGAATTATACATATTCTAGTGACTAATACTAATAATGAAATCTTACTCATTATTAACCACTATATTTATAAAACAAAGTGTCTCCATAAAACGTTTAATGTAAATGCACATGTAAATGTTATAAAATATCACTACCGTGTCCAAAAATATATAGTTTTTATTTAATAAAAGCGATACTCTTCAAAAGAAATTTGAAAATCATTGGAAAAAATGGTTGTTGCCGTTGTTAGGAATATGACTTTTAAGTTTTTGTTTACCTTTTTCAAAAATATCATCTTAATATTAGTGTTGTGCCGTCATATTCGCATAGATATTGTAATTTTTAACTCCAATGTCCAAACGTTGAGTTCACCAGGGTAGTGTCCTATGGCCATCCTTCAAGCACCTCAAACAATCCAATTGATATTTTTTCAGAGAAACTACGCATCTAATGTAAAAATTAGGGACCGATTCGAATTCGTTTAATATGCATATGGTGTTATATTGCCCAGGTAGAATATAAAAAAATGATGTCCGATTATGTATACGACCTCATTCATAATTTACACAATGTAAATTAATTATGGTGGTACAACACCATAAAATAAATATTTGCCTCATCAAATGCACACGTTTTTGCACCATTGATCATGTAATAACCGTTTGGTTTGAAAGTTGTTGATTATTTTCTGATAGCTACAAAAATGTGTGCTAACGATCATACGTATAATGTACATTTTGCGTAATAACGCGATAGTTTTGCGTAATAACGCCAAAGTTTCGCTTAACAACGCCAAAGTTTTGTGCAATAACGCGATTTTTTCTACAAAAATTTCGTAGAAATCCATTCAAACTTTATAATTAATCTTTTTTACAAAATACACGGTATAGAGAAATTACGGCATTTGTCCGTGGACGTCCCCTTTGATCAGTCAGGTATAATTGACAGGTGCACGACTCTAGGCCCCTCCTCTTCAAACATATCATTGGCTAGCGGACACTAATTACAGGTGTCAGTCATTATAATCATCAAGTGATTGACAAGGCTGAATTCTCATTGGTTACTTGATCTCTAACATTGGACATGAACGAATCCACAGTGTATGAACGGAAGTGTATATATAGTATTTTTTAAATTTCGTAGTTGCGAGTCTGTATAGCGGTACTCGATCACTTGCTAAGACAAATGCAACAATGGATAGTGGATAATTTTTGCCAATTTCATTTATTCTATACATTTTTTTTTTGCAATTTTCAGTTATAAATGGCGTCATGGATAGCAATTTGAACTACCAGTGACTAATGAAATGTTGAGGGTTAATCAGTATTAACGTTTCAGACACTTTTCGAGAGTTGATCTGCTGTTCATCATCGAAGAATTGAGACGCCCGCCTAATATTTTGCACAATTTTAAGGTATTCTGTATGACTTTCATTCTTTCAAGCACCATCTAAGGTTTACAAATGAATCCAACAATATAAAACACATATCAATATATATCAATGGACACCATATCTTTTACTTAATCGAATTTTGAAGTTGTAGGATGATTAGTTAAAATTGTATAGTCACTTTGCACTTGCGAGGACACTGTATAGTCGCTTGTTATAGAAAGGAAATATATTCAGTGATAAAAGACTCTGAAGCTAAGAAATTAAACAAATCAATCTTATGGCAAGCCAACATGACATTTATTCAAAGAGCAATGTCGATCCTTAATTTCACTGCATATATATATATAAGATATTTTATATATACTTTATAAGATATCTTCATACACTGTGTAATCTATTTCTAAAATTGCACAATGCATCTGAAATGTGTAAAATGATACTTTTATATAGACTATATATTAGGCAAAAAAAATAATAAATAAAAAAGCCTAATAATATAGGCAGGTTTAGCGGACTAGTAATCGCATTATACCAGATATTTAGATAGTTAATATTTAGTCAAATTACTTTTGTCCGCCGTTAATATGAAAAAAGAAATCTTTTATTACACTCACTGGAGTAAATGTAACATGTAACTATAATGAAATACCAACCCATTACGAACCCTAATCTAACAAAAATGAAAGGTCTAATCTCACTGTGTAACGTACGTATTCTTTCGCAACTTAGCAGGTTTATTGAGAAATTAGAGAAATTAATTTATAATAATTAGATCAATTAATTCCATTATATTCTGTATTATACTAATGTTGTGTTGATTGTATTATTACTAATGCTATGTTGACTGTGTTCCGTCATGTCAAAATGTATTACACTGATTTGACCTCTTGTTACACACGTTAAGAGTAAGAGAGTAATAAAGAAATCTGAAGAAATCTGTCACCAAAATCGTAATTGCTGGATATTTTTCATCAGAATTACGTGATGTACATATTTGAAAAGTTGCTAATGAAGGTGTTGATCTAGTCGCTTCATCCAAGTCATTTCCCACATGGAGAGAAGAATGTATCAAAGAACTTTTAGAGGAAGAAGTGACATGGAGGTAGTATGGTGCTAAATTACTCTCGATTTATAGACTAAACAAGTTTTCTTATTTTGCGTCTGTCAGAAAGTCTTCAAAGCCTGTTTCCGAGTATGAAACTGAAACAGTTATTAGGTATTTATGGGTTGGCTCAGTCAGTATAGGACTTACAAATTTTGAAATAAATTTACACCAAAACATCATTCAAAACACAAAAGAAAAAAAAACGGCAAAAGGATTGTTAATCATGTTAGTTGTTTTTATGAAGTATTGGGCATTAATTCATTGTGTATTGGTTATTTCCCGCGCGAAATTTGGCTTTAAAACACACATTTGTAAAAACAAGTTCATTATTGAAGGTAAAAGATACTTGATTTTAACATAATTAGATAGATTATGTCATAAAAGAGTGGTTAACAAGTTGTTTACAGTATTGGATACAATGAGCATTTAAAACTTCATTTCGATGCACAGCCCATACTGAGAACTTAATGAAAATATCTCCAATGGTTCCTAAATGTAGCTGAATATATCGCAACATGTATATCCATACATAATGGTCAGACTTGCTAAATTATGCCTCTATACTGACCTTGTATTCAATAAATAAGGATATGATACTATCAATTCATCTTAATCTTTATTTATACTGTACATGTATGAAATTCAAATTCATTCCGGGAGGATCCCCCCCCCCCAAAGTTGAACCAATATTGTACATGGCCATTAAAACCGTATTAAAATTCGTGATGCCTTTATATAACAAACGCTTGTAACAAGATAGATACAAATTTATATTTGTGAAATTCAATCTGTTTCTCAACTTTGGAAATGAAACACGATCCGCGAGAGAATTTTCACTAAACAAGTGCAAAACACGTGAATTTTTCTGCAGTAAAAAACCTAGTTAAACAAGTAACATGCTTTACTTCCTCATTTGTGTCATTGGCTGAAATATGGAATTGTACTTTGGGTATCTAGTGATCACGTGATTATGTGTTTATTTCCAAATATATAGTGATTTCTCTGACTCTTACGTGCTCAATACTATGTAAAATAGAAACTTTACCGATTTTCGATCTATACCAATAAAACGGGTCCATATTGATATAAACTATAACTAATTTTATGATCCCTGTGTTTCGCAATAGAATATTTGCCGTATTGCTCAAAATAGATAATGGAACGGCAAATGGAAATTGCAAGTGGTTATTAATATTTTTCATAGTTTTACGTTGACTTTAAAGACAGGGAATTAAAATGTATATAGAGCGATATGCATATCCCATCTTCTACTTCTAGCCAAGCATATTTTTACCATGTGTATTCCTGTAACGTACAAAATGACGTTTTTACAATATAAATTGATAACTTTTAGGATATAAAATATACGGAAGCCTATTGGTGCCAAATTAGATATAAAAGATGAAAAAAGTATTGCAAATAAATGCAAAACTTGATATTTTACCCGGCTGGAAAATACCGTATATTTTCACAATAAAACCTTGCATTTCACAGCAAAAATGTAATAAACCGTCACATTGTGGACTGCTGTCTCTCAAGGAAAGTCATTCCTTTTCCACTCCCACAGCAAAATCTAGCCCAGTAGATGACAAGCACGCGCATTTTATTGACAAATAACATCGTTACATAATGTACGTTATACTTAGGAGAGTTTAACAAAACAATGTGTAAGTAGTATTGTGTAGTATCTAGACTCATTGTGTTGCGTGATATCAGGTATTTATGGGTAAAGGATATCAAAGCAAATCATCTATTTTTACATTTACAAATTACTTTTTAGGCCATATATAACTCAAATAATAATGTCAAGGATTTATAAGTAAGACTCTCACTTCTAAATCCTTGAATAATGTAAACTAGATTTGGATTAATGATACATTATTTGTAATAAAGTAAAACTTATTTATCATAAAACAAAATTAATTAGAAATGTTGCATAAAATGCTAAATTAGTTGCTTTTTATGTAGTATTGTGTAGTATTGGGCATTTAGATGTGTTTGGCGGTATATGGGTGTTTATAGGCGATATTTGGCCTCAAAACCCACATTTTTACACAAAACTCGTCATATAAGACAAACTCTATTTTAATTTAACATAAATAAATAGATTATGTCACAAAAGCGTGGTAAATAAGTGATTTACATGTAGTATTGGGTATTTAGTCGTTTCGTTGGCCAGTATTGAGCGATATTTGGCTTTAAAGACACATTTTTACACAAAACTGATTTTATAAGACAAACTTTATATTAATTGAACATAGATAAACAAAATATGTCATAAAAGAATGGTTAGTAAGTTTATTTACATATAGTATGGGTAGTATTGGGTATTTCGTCGTTTCGTTAGCTAGTTATTGGGTAATTTCTGGCCGATATTAGGCCTTAAAACTCACATTTTTACACAAAACATCAAAATTTTATAAGACAAATTCTATTTTTAATTTAACATAATTAAATAGATTATGTCATAAAAGAATGTTTTAATTAGTGATTTACACATGTAGTATTGGGTAGTATTGGGTATTTAGTCGTTTCGTTGGCCATATTAGGCCGATATTTGGCTTTAAAGACAACATTTTACACAAAACTGATTTTATTAGACAAACCTTTATATTAATTGAACATAGATAACAAAATATGTCATAAAAAGAATGGTTAGTAACTTATTTACATATAGTATTGGGTAGTATTGGGTATTTCGTCGCTTTCGTTATGCTAGTATTTGGTAATTTCTGGCCGATATTATGCCTTAAAAACTCACATTTTTACACAAAACTCATATTATAAGACAAATTACTATTTAAATTTAACATAATTAAATAGATTATGTCATAAAAAATGTTTAATTAGTGATTTACATGTATGTATTGGGTAGTATATGGGTATTTAGTCGATTCGTTGGCCAGTATTAGGCGATATTTGGCTTTAAAAGACACATTTTTACACAAAAACTCATTTTATAAAGACAAACTTTAATTTTTAATTTAACATAGACAAATAGAAAATGTCATAAAAAAGGGGTTAGTAAGCTTATTTACATATAGTATTGGGTAGTATTGGGTATTTCGGTCGTTTCGTTAGCTAGTATTGGGTAATTTCCGGCCGATATTTGGCCTCAAGAACTCACATTTTTACACAAAACCTCATTTTCATAAGACTAAATTTTATTTTGATTTAATATAAATAAATAGATTAGTGTCACAAAAGGATGTTTAATAATTAGTGATTTACATATAGTATTGGGTAGTAATGGGTATTTAGTCAGTCGTTACGTTGGCCAGTATTGGGCGATATTTTGGCTTTTTTAAAACACACATTTTTATTACACAAAATTCATTTTTACAACAAGTCAAAATATAGTTTTAATTGAATAGTATTGATCTATATGAATGATGTCCCAAAACAGTAGTTAATAATTAGCTGTTTTACAGGTATGTATTGGGTAGATATTGGGTGGTATTTGGGTAGTATTGGCGTAGTATTTGGGTATTTAGCCGCTCCCTTAAAAAAATACTGCTATTTCCTCTTCAGCAACATTTTGTATGCTTTTTTTCTCTTAAAGTCTTCCGGTCCTCTTTTTATAGTCTTTTGCTCATTTTGTTAAATATATGCGCATGTTATGTTGGTTATTTTGGTGATGTGTTTTAACAATTATCCATAGGTGAGGGTTATATTACATTTTGATGCACGCGATCATGATCATGACATCACTGATTACAGTGATTGTCTGATTATGAGATTGTTTGTTGATATTTATTGATAACTATATTTATATATAGAAACAAATCTATTTTAGTTGCAATATATCAAAACATCATAAAATTGAATATTTTCATCATTCGTTGGCAATTCTAAACAAATCTGACTTTATATATTATTATTGATGGAACATCTAATAATATACAGGAGAGGATTTCGAGAAGAGGCAGCGACTAGCGGTGTCATATCAAATTTGTATCCCCCATCAAAAAAGTATCCGGATACATTTTGCCCATCAAAAAAGTATCCCCCCCTATCAAAAAAGTACCCCCCCCCCCCCCCCCCCCCCCCAACCATCACCCCCATAACATCAGTAGTGATTGTTATAAATTTTAGTTGGCAAATGGTCATAAATTAAGATATACCAGGTGTCCCTTTTACAGGTGCCAGGTAACTAATCACACCTGGTCAGGTTTACCTAACTACCCTAATTAGTGGTGGGAGGGACAGGTACAAGTGTGTCTGTTTATATATAGGCACTGTCAGATAGTCACCTGTACGCAGTTGTATTACCAGGGGGGGGGGGGGGGTGGTTATTACCTCATGTTTACCTGTAAAGGTACATCATCCCATGATTTTATTGAGCTTCAGCAAATTTTTATTACAATTTATTTATGTTTTCTAACATATGTTTGTGATTAAAACTATATATATATAGCTCTTTACGTCCTTGTAATACATATTTTCAATGCTTATAAATTATGATTATTCAGTCATCAGACCTTTGTTATAAAATAGATACAAACATATTTATAACTTATATAGCTTATATATTATATATGAACCATTGTTTTGATTACATGATTTTTGGATCTGGGAAAAAATATTATAAAAACTTGTCATATATATTTCAGATAACATATTTACTAATTTAAATACAATGTAAATCATTTTTATGAGTGAATAATTATATAAGTCTAAAATTGTACGTCAGTTGTAATTCAACTTTATATAAGGATTAGACACAAAATATATGCATACATATAGTTGCATAGATCTGGAAATAAAATCTACAGTTTTGTTGAAAAATCTTCTGGGGGATACTTATATTATCAAAAAGGATGTGCGCCTAGACAAAAAATGTTACAATATATTCAGGATGGGGAGTAGGTAACAGTTACATAGTTCATAATATATATTAATTATTAATGTCCATCAGAGGGAAAATATATATAAAATATCTATATATATATTTAAATACATAATGGCTTTAATTTATATTAGTATAGCTGTAGCTGGAGATGTCTTTGGGGAGTGAAGTATAATATACATACATATTTTATGACCAATGCAAAAAGTATAATATATATTTGGGGGAGATATTTGTATTATCGTATAATGTGGGATATAGGGGGGGCAGTGTTTTTCCTGCCTATATATTTGGGGCCGAAATAAGGCCCCATTTCCAATTGTATTTTTTGTAATTTTTTCCAAAATCTATGTCTAAATTTCCCAAATCAGTGAGTTGACGCATATTTTGTGCGACAAAACTAAAAAAAAAATCAGGAAATCCCAAGTCTGAATGTCGTATTTTAGTAAACATTCTTACACTTGATTCTTAGAAAAGCATAATTGTCTATTCTACCTTTTCCAAAATTTCCATAAACACCGTTCAAATTTTTCATTTCTTACTTTTATCCGCACAAAAATTTCCCAATTTTCACCAGGTGGCAATTTTCCAAAATACCCAGGAAAAAACACTGGGGGGGGGGGGGGAGGGGGGGGATACATATTTCATGGTCATCAAAAAGAGTATCTAGGGAGCAATTAGTGTAATATCTAGGAAATATTTGATAGCCATCGAAAAAGTATCTAGGGGGAGATTTAAGTGTCATATCTTTAGCGGGATACGTACTTATTAGATGGCCATAGAAAAAGTATCTAGGGGGAGATTAGTGTAATATCAAAGGGAATACATATTTGATGGCCATCGAAAAAAATTTCTAGGGGGAGATTAGTCTAATATCTAGGGGGTCTCCATGCAAACACTAGTTAGGGGGATTCTCAACCAATTGAGTGTATCCTGCATGGTACCAATGTTCAATGACACAGTTCAATTCCACTACATTCCATAATCTCCTTTCTGCAAGTCTTTGCCTGCAAGGCCGAATTACACTTACAATTTTGCAATGGCAGGGAGAGTAGAAATTATGTAGAGGCCAGACTAGGGTCGAAGCCTGGAAACTCCAAACACTTGCGTGATGCTCTACTGATTGAGCAATATATATATATATCAGCATGCATATATATGGTCACAGCAATTAATATTGCAATTTAATTTATGTAGGATTTTTTAAGGCGACTATGAGTCCAGAACACAAATTTTCCAATTTTTACGAGTCCCGGCCATACATAATTCAAAGAAATATATAGTGGTCTCTATAAAGTAATCAAGTCCAATAGCAAAATCATAGATCATGAGTCCAGTATATTTGTCTAGTTGAATCCTGTAAATCACTCGCTGATGATTGACCCAGTCCCCTTTTCTGATTTCTAATGCAAATACATTTATATAGTTTATCTAAGGTCCTGGATGAGAGATTAATTGATATTTTTTATAGAGTTAAGTGATGTTTATGAACATCAAACCTTATAGATCACTTATATATATATATATATTTTTAATTGTCATTATTTTGTCAAATTGTATTATAATTAGTTAGATACTAAAACAAGTAAGGTTAAAAACAGAGGCTGAAGAAATTCAGTAATCCGAGGATAGCAAAATCTTATTTATTCCCAGGTTTGAACTCTTATAGATCAATTTCATTGTATTTTATTATAACTTTTCAAACTATAAGTGATTTACATAGTCTACGACTTTAAGCAGCTAGTCTGATGTACATGTCCAAGACTAGTAATATTATAGCTGTTCCTAGCGCTAGTGCCAATTGTAGTTAACTAGCTATAGTTCAATTGAACTAGTGGCTCGATCCCCACCCGAATTAAATTTGTAAATTATATAATATATAATATTATTCAATAAGAGCGATGGTCAATTGCATTTTGAGTGCATAGCCAGAGTGTATATGATTATTTCAGTCTGGATGCATCATTTTGTGAGAATTTGCTTTCACGAATATTATGCACAGACTGTAATTTGGGTCAAAAATCATAAACTGATCATGATCATGACTAGAGTGCTGAAGAAAAAAGGTTGTATATTTAATTTGGACTAGTGATTAAATAGCTGGACTAGTAAAATTTTGGGGTTTATTAGTCCAAATATCTAGCTAGCAGTGAAAAAAATTAACTTCACAGACCTGATATGATGCATAATCATTAATCTGTCCTTCATACACGTAAAGTTACATGTAGTTCTTTTTTTCTTTAAAATGTTTAACCCTACAGTACAAGACCCTTTATCTTTGATCCTCGAAATCTCCTATAGTGTAAACATGCATGGTCATAGTTAAATAAGAAGGAGCTGATCATGAGGAAAAGGCAACTGGAATTAATATTGGAACCAGCATATATATAATTCAGACTGTTACAGATTAATTTATACATGCAAGCAGATCTACATGTTTACACTCTGTTTTAGTATAATTATGACATTGTATTTGTCATATGTGTTAATTTGATTGCCTGATCATTATTGTAGCTTGACATGCAAGAAATCATTGTACCTATAGATAAATGATATAGTTTTGAGTATTGAGCTATAAATGTATCTCTCCCTGATAGTATAATGACCTGGATACTAATTAACAACTATTTCTTTGTTTTCTATAAACACTATTATTGTATTTCCAGATGATACATCTGCCTTTTATATGCTGATGTCAATGGTAATCGCTAATCAGTACAGGTTAGTATAATGCTGCTTCATAATAATTGTTATATCATACCATTAAGCTTTATATACATGTACAATGTATATATTACTGTATTCGGCGTAATTAGCACCCCTCACCCTATCTAAGCGCCCCTCCCCTTTTCTGGAGAAGAGTTGAAGTTGTATAAACGCCCCAATCTCTTGGATTTAACAATTAATGTTTAACAAAATGTGATGCCTTTAAGATTAACAGTGTATCCCATATTACATGAACTTTTGAGTCTTTTACGTCTTTTTACATGTAAATCAAAACAAAATAATGTGTCTCCAAGAATAAAAGGGATATGCATACTGTAACAGATTAATGCACCATATGCATGAGTACAGAAAGATTTAAGATATGGGTGATTTATATCCGTACACAACTTCCATTTTTGCTCATTAATAAGTGCCCTGGGTGCTAATTATGGCACATACGGTATATATATAATTGCATTATGCCCTAAATCATGGTTCTCCATTTAATGGAGAACATTAGTGTTTGTCATGCCTGAAATTCAGCTACAATAGATATACATGGTCCTGAATTTAGTAAATGTCTTGAAAACATATAAACCATGATAATAGACTTCAGTTTTCTGTATGAACTTTGTTCTAATGTATTGTTTCACTAATGTATTGCTTCACTAATGTATTGTTTCAGATCAGTGTCAGATTTACTTGGTGATTCGAAATACAATGTGAACTATCACCATGGGAGAGCCAATAGAAACCTCCTCCACATTGCAGCCAAGTAAAGTGTAACAGCCATGGCCGACCCACACACCAGTATTACAATGCAAACACAAAGTATCCCTGAATGAATAACTTCTTATTGTCTCTCTAGCCCCTTTTAACCCCTAAAAAGTTGTTTTAACACATAAGCGGGCTTGCTGAATGCATAAGTTGTTCTTGTTTTATTAGTATTGTTTATTTATTTGTTTGATTAATTAACGTCCTATTAACAGCTATTGTATTATAATTGTGTTATACATGTAAATGTATATCTTTGTAATTTGATGATAAAACCTCATAAAAAATAACGATAAGTATTGAATGAAAACATGAATAAGTAAGAGAATGATGACTATGTATCAAGTTGTTTATACATGTATGTAAAATGCTTTTATGTAATAAAGAATAAACAAAAACATAACGTAATGATTTTATAAAGACAAATGAAACTGAAGAAAAATATCTCTGGTGCCATTCTTCTCTTCATTCCAAAGATAAAGAACTTGTATGTTTAAATCTTCCTTCTGGAAGAACTTCATCAGATCTCGACTGATCTACTGCAACCTATGGAAGCCCCTGGGATACATCACACATTCTCTATTTTACATTTTGTGTCCCAAAGTCCATATTTTTGACTCCTATTTGCACTCTTTTCTTTACAAAATAGTACAAAATACGAATTAAACATAACCAAAAACCATGGACTAAAACCTTAAAAAGCATTCATAAGGTTCGAGCTTCCTTCATAACCAACTTTTCTTATCACGTGCAATCTACTTTCGTGAATTCCGTGATGCACGTAAAATCCCGAAACAAAATATATCTTCGCAAATAAATATCTTTATCCCTTAAATTGCCTATTAATTTCCTATTCAGTTTTTAAATCCCATGAATGTTAATCTCCGGGAAAACTGATGTGAAATGGAAAATCGCGAAATTTCGTAGCCATGAAATATTAGTGTTAACAGTGGTGCTTGTTGGTCACATAACTTGTCATGGTGAACACTTACTTCACTATATCAAGGGCCCAGTTTACGAACATTCATTAACTTAAAGGAATCTCTTAATTAACTGTTATAAAAGCACTACAAAGTATTATAATATACTTCTATAATATACCAGGTATTAGTGTTTGTGGTGCTTGTTGGTCAATAATGTCATGGTGCTACTATAATATATCAGGTATTAGTGTTGTGGTGCTTGTTGGTCAATAATGTCATGGTGCTTATAATATACCAGGTATTAGTGTTGTGGTGCTTGTTGGTCAATAATGTCATGGTGCTTATAATATACCAGGTATTAGTGTTGTGGTGCTTGTTGGTCAATAATGTCATGGTGCCTTATAATATACCAGGTATTAGTGTTGTGGTGCTTGTTGGTCAATAATGTCATGGTGCTTACTATAATATATCAGGTATTAAGTGTTTGTTGTGGTGCTTGTTGGTCAATAATGTCATGGTGCTACTATAATATACCAGGTATTAGTGTTGTGTGGTGCTTGTTGGTCAATAATGTCATGGTGCTTATTAATATACCAGGTATTAGTGTTGTGGTGCTTGTTGGTCAATAATGTCATGGTGCTTATAATATACCAGGTATTAGTGTTGTGGTGCTTGTTGGTCAGTAATGTCATGGTGCTTATAATATACCATGTATTAGTGTTGTGGTGCTTGTTGGTCAGTAATGTCATGGTGCTTATAATATACCATGTATAAGTGTTGTGGTGCTTGTTGGTCAGTAATGTCATGGTGCTTATAATATACCAGGTATTAAGTGTTGTGGTGCTTGTTGGTCAAGTAATGTCATGGTGCTTATAATAATATACCAGGTATTTAGTGTTGTGGTGCCTGTTGGTCAATAATGTCATGGTGCTACTATAATATACCAGGTATTAAGTGTTGTGGTGCTTGTTGGTCAATAATGTCATGGTGCTTATAATATACCAGGTATTAGTGTTGTGGTGCTTGTTGGTCAATAATGTCATGGTGCTTATAATATACCTGGTATAAGTGTTGTGGTGCTTGTTGGTCAATAATGTCATGGTGTCATTAGTGTTGTGGTGCTTGTTGGTCAATAATGTCATGGTGCTTATAATATACCATGTATTAGTGTTGTGGTGCTTGTTGGTCAATAATGTCATGGTGCTTATAATATACCAGGTATTAGTGTTGTGGTGCTTGTTGGTCAGTAATGTCATGGTGCTTATAATATACCAGGTATAAGTGTTGTGGTGCTTGTTGGTCAATAATGTCATGGTGCTTATAATATACCAGGTATTAGTGTTGTGGTGCTTGTTGGTCAATAATGTCATGGTGCTTATAATATACCAGGTATAAGTGTTGTGGTGCTTGTTGGTCAATAATGTCATGGTGCTTATAATATACCAGGTATTAGTGTTGTGGTGCTTGTTGGTCAATAATGTCATGGTGCTTATAATATACCATGTATTAGTGTTGTGGTGCTTGTTGGTCAGTAATGTCATGGTGCTTATAATATACCAGGTATAAGTGTTGTGGTGCTTGTTGGTCAATTATGTCATGGTGCTTATAATATACCATGTATTAGTGTTGTGGTGCTTGTTGGTCAATAATGTCATGGTGCTTATAATATACCAGGTATAAGTGTTGTGGTGCTTGTTGGTCAATAATGTCATGGTGCTTATAATATACCAGGTATTAGTGTTGTGGTGCTTGTTGGTCAATAATGTCATGGTGCTTATAATATACCAGGTATTAGTGTTGTGGTGCTTGTTGGTCAATAATGTCATGGTGCCTTATAATATACCAGGTATTAGTGTTGTGGTGCTTGTTGGTCAATAATGTCATGGTGCTTACTATAATATACCAGGTATTAAGTGTTGTGGTGCTTGTTGGTCAATAATGTCATGGTGCTTATAATATATCAGGTATTAGTGTTGTGGTGCTTGTTGGTCAATAATGTCATGGTGCTACTATAATATATCAGGTATTAGTGTTGTGGTGCTTGTTGGTCAATAATGTCATGGTGCTTATAATATATCAGGTATTAGTGTTGTGGTGCTTGTTGTTGTCAATAATGTCATGGTGCCTATAATATACCAGGTATTAGTGTTGTGGTGCTTGTTGGTCAAGTAATGTCATGGTGCCTATAATATATCAGGTATTAGTGTTGTGGTGCTTGTTGGTCAATAATGTCATGGTGCTTATAATATACCAGGTATAAGTGTTGTGGTGCTTGTTGTGGTGTCATGCTTATGGTGCTATATTGGTCAGTATTATGTCATGGTGCTTGTTGGTTATAATGTCATGGTGCCTATAATATATCAGGTATTAGTGTTGTGGTGCTTGTTGGTCAATAATGTCATGGTGCTTATAATATATCAGGTATTAGTGTTGTGGTGCTTGTTGTCAATAATGTCATGGTGCTACTATAATATACCAGGTATTAGTGTTGTGGTGCTTGTTGGTCAATAATGTCATGGTGCTTATAATATATCAGGTATTAAATATATCAGGTATTAGTGTTGTGGTGCTTGTTGGTCAATAATGTCATGGTGCTTATAATATACCAGGTATTAGTGTTGTGGTGCTTGTTGGTCAATAATGTCATGGTGCTTATAATATACCAGGTATTAGTGTTGTGGTGCTTGTTGGTCAATAATGTCATGGTGCTTATAATATACCAGGTATAAGTGTTGTGGTGCTTGTTGGTCAATTATGTCATGGTGCTTATAATATACCAGGTATTAGTGTTGTGGTGCTTGTTGGTCAGTAATGTCATGGTGCTTATAATATACCAGGTATTAGTGTTGTGGTGCTTGTTGGTCAATAATGTCATGGTGCTACTATAATATACCAGGTATTAGTGTTGTGGTGCTTGTTGGTCAATAATGTCATGGTGCTTATAATATACCAGGTATTAAGTGTTGTGGTGCTTGTTGTCAATAATGTCATGGTGCTACTATAATATACCAGGTATTAGTGTTGTGGTGCTTGTTGGTCAATAATGTCATGGTGCTTATAATATACCAGGTATAAGTGTTGTGGTGCTTGTTGGTCAATAATGTCATGGTGCTTATAATATACCAGGTATTAGTGTTGTGGTGCTTGTTGGTCAATAATGTCATGGTGCTTATAATATACCAGGTATTAGTGTTGTGGTGCTTGTTGGTCAATAATGTCATGGTGCTTATAATATACCAGGTATTAGTGTTGTGGTGCTTGTTGGTCAATAATGTCATGGTGCCTATATATATATACCAGGTATTAGTGTTGTGGTGCTTGTTGGTCAATAATGTCATGGTGCTACTATAATATACCAGGTATTAAGTGTTGTGGTGCTTGTTGTCAATAATGTCATGGTGCTACTATAATATATCAGGTATTAAGTGTTGTGGTGCTTGTTGTCAATAATGTCATGGTGCTACTATAATATATCAGGTATTAGTGTTGTGGTGCTTGTTGGTCAATAATGTCATGGTGCTACTATAATATATCAGGTATTAGTGTTGTGGTGCTTGTTGGTCAATAATGTCATGGTGCTTATAATATACCAGGTATTAGTGTTGTGGTGCTTGTTGGTCAATAATGTCATGGTGGTATTAAATATATCAGGTATTAGTGTTGTGGTGCTTGTTGTCAATAATGTCATGGTGCTACTATAATATACCAGGTATTAGTGTTGTGGTGCTTGTTGGTCAATAATGTCATGGTGCTTATAATATATCAGGTATTAAGTGTTGTGGTGCTTGTTGTCAATAATGTCATGGTGCTACTATAATATACCAGGTATTAAGTGTTGTGGTGCTTGTTGTCAATAATGTCATGGTGCTACTATAATATATCAGGTATTAGTGTTGTGGTGCTTGTTGGTCAATAATGTCATGGTGCTACTATAATATATCAGGTATTAGTGTTGTGGTGCTTGTTGGTCAATAATGTCATGGTGCTTATAATATATCAGGTATTAAATATATCAGGTATTAGTGTTGTGGTGCATGTTGGTCAATAATGTCATGGTGCTACTATAATATACCAGGTATTAGTGTTGTGGTGCTTGTTGGTCAATAATGTCATGGTGCTTATAATATACCAGGTATTAGTGTTGTGGTGCTTGTTGGTCAATAATGTCATGGTGCTTATAATATACCAGGTATTAGTGTTGTGGTGCTTGTTGGTCAATAATGTCATGGTGCTACTATAATATACCAGGTATTAAGTGTTGTGGTGCTTGTTGTCAATAATGTCATGGTGCTACTATAATATACCAGGTATTAAGTGTTGTGGTGTATGTTGGTCAATAATGTCATGGTGCTTATATAATATACCAGGTATTAAGTGTTGTGGTGCTTGTTGGTCAATAATGTCATGGTGCTACTATAATATACCAGGTATTAAGTGTTGTGGTGCTTGTTGGTCAATAATGTCATGGTGCTTATAATATACCAGGTATTAAGTGTTGTGGTGCTTGTTGGTCAATAATGTCATGGTGCTTATAATATACCAGGTATTAGTGTTGTGGTGCTTGTTGGTCAATAATGTCATGGTGCTTATAATATACCAGGTATTAGTGTTGTGGTGCTTGTTGGTCAATAATGTCATGGTGCTTATAATATACCAGGTATTAGTGTTGTGGTGCTTGTTGGTCAATAATGTCATGGTGCTTATAATATACCAGGTATTAGTGTTGTGGTGCTTGTTGGTCAATAATGTCATGGTGCTTATAATATACCAGGTATTAGTGTTGTGGTGCTTGTTGGTCAATTATGTCATGGTGCTTATAATATATATCAGGTATTAGTGTTGTGGTGCTTGTTGGTCAATAATGTCATGGTGCTTATAATATACCAGGTATTAGTGTTGTGGTGCTTGTTGGTCAATAATGTCATGGTGCTACTATAATATATCAGGTATTAGTGTTGTGGTGCTTGTTGTCAATAATGTCATGGTGCTACTATAATATATCAGGTATTAAGTGTTGTGGTGCTTGTTGGTCAATAATGTCATGGTGCTTATAATATATCAGGTATTAGTGTTGTGGTGCTTGTTGGTCAATAATGTCATGGTGCCTATAATATACCAGGTATTAGTGTTGTGGTGCTTGTTGGTCAATAATGTCATGGTGCTTATAATATATCAGGTATTAAGTGTTGTGGTGCTTGTTGTCAATAATGTCATGGTGCTTATAATATATCAGGTATTAAGTGTTGTGGTGCTTGTTGTCAATAATGTCATGGTGCTACTATAATATACCAGGTATTAAGTGTTGTGGTGCTTGTTGTCAATAATGTCATGGTGCTACTATAATATATCAGGTATTAGTGTTGTGGTGCTTGTTGGTCAATAATGTCATGGTGCTTATAATATATCAGGTATTAGTGTTGTGGTGCTTGTTGGTCAATAATGTCATGGTGCTTATAATATATCAGGTATTAGTGTTGTGGTGCTTGTTGGTCAATAATGTCATGGTGCCTATAATATACCAGGTATTAGTGTTGTGGTGCTTGTTGGTCAATAATGTCATGGTGCCTATAATATACCAGGTATTAGTGTTGTGGTGCTTGTTGGTCAATAATGTCATGGTGCTTATAATATATCAGGTATTAGTGTTGTGGTGCTATGTTGGTCAATAATGTCATGGTGCCTATAATATACCAGGTATTAGTGTTGTGGTGCTTGTTGGTCAATAATGTCATGGTGCCTATAATATACCAGGTATTAAGTGTTGTGGTGCTTGTTGGTCAATAATGTCATGGTGCTCTATAATATATCAGGTATTAAGTGTTGTGGTGCTTGTTGGTCAATAATGTCATGGTGCTTATAATATACCAGGTATTAAGTGTTGTGGTGCTTGTTGGTCAATAATGTCATGGTGCTTATAATATACCAGGTATTAGTGTTGTGGTGCTTGTTGGTCAATAATGTCATGGTGCTTATAATATACCAGGTATTAGTGTTGTGGTGCTTGTTGGTCAATAATGTCATGGTGCTACTATAATATACCAGGTATAAGTGTTGTGGTGCTTGTTGGTCAATAAATGTCATGGTGCTTATAATATATCAGGTATTAAGTGTTGTGGTGCTTGTTGTCAATAATGTCATGGTGCTTATAATATACCAGGTATTAAGTGTTGTGGTGCTTGTTGGTCAATAATGTCATGGTGCTACTATAATATACCAGGTATTAAGTGTTGTGGTGCTTGTTGGTCAATAATGTCATGGTGCTACTATAATATATCAGGTATTAAGTGTTGTGGTGCTTGTTGTCAATAATGTCATGGTGCTACTATAATATATCAGGTATTAAGTGTTGTGGTGCTTGTTGTCAATAATGTCATGGTGCTACTATAATATATCAGGTATTAAGTGTTGTGGTGCTTGTTGTCAATAATGTCATGGTGCTACTATAATATATCAGGTATTAAGTGTTGTGGTGCTTGTTGTCAATAATGTCATGGTGCTTATAATATATCAGGTATTAAGTGTTGTGGTGCTTGTTGTCAATAATGTCATGGTGCCTATAATATATCAGGTATTAGTGTTGTGGTGCTTGTTGGTCAATAATGTCATGGTGCTACTATAATATATCAGGTATTAAGTGTTGTGGTGCTTGTTGTCAATAATGTCATGGTGCTACTATAATATACCAGGTATTAAGTGTTGTGGTGCTTGTTGGTCAATAATGTCATGGTGCTACTATAATATACCAGGTATTAAGTGTTGTGGTGCTTGTTGGTCAATAATGTCATGGTGCTACTATAATATACCAGGTATTAAGTGTTGTGGTGCTTGTTGGTCAATAATGTCATGGTGCTACTATAATATACCAGGTATTAGTGTTGTGGTGTATGTTGGTCAATAATGTCATGGTGCTACTATAATATATCAGGTATTAGTGTTGTGGTGTATGTTGGTCAATAATGTCATGGTGCTACTATAATATACCAGGTATTAAGTGTTGTGGTGCATGTTGGTCAATAATGTCATGGTGCTTCTATAATATATCAGGTATATTAGTGTGTTGTGGTGCTTGTTGGTCAATAATGTCATGGTGCCTATAATATATACCAGGTATTAAGTGTTGTGTGGTGCTTGTTGGTCATATAATGATACCATGTCATTGGTGCTTGTTGGTAATATGTCAGGTATAATATAGGTATTGTTTGTGGTGCTTGTTGGTCAATAATGTCATGGTGCCTATAATATATCAGGTATTAAGTGTTGTGGTGCTTGTGGTCAATAATGTCATGGTGCCTATAATATATCAGGTATTAGTGTTGTGGTGTATGTTGTCAATAATGTCATGGTGCTACTATAATATATCAGGTATTAAGTGTTGTGGTGCTTGTTGTCAATAATGTCATGGTGCTACTATAATATATCAGGTATTAGTGTTGTGGTGTATGTTGGTCAATAATGTCATGGTGCCTATAATATATCAGGTATTAGTGTTGTGGTGCTTGTTGGTCAATAATGTCATGGTGCCTATAATATACCAGGTATTATTAAGTGTTGTGGTGCTTGTTGGTCAATAATGTCATGGTGCCTATAATATATCAGGTATTAGTGTTGTGGTGCTTGTTGGTCAATAATGTCATGGTGCCATATAATATATCAGGTATTAGTGTTGTGGTGCTTGTTGGTCAATAATGTCATGGTGCTACTATAATATATCAGGTATTAGTGTTGTGGTGCTTGTTGGTCAATAATGTCATGGTGCCTATAATATACCAGGTATTAGTGTTGTGGTGCTTGTTGGTCAATAATGTCATGGTGCTATAATATATCAGGTATATATTAGTGTTGTGGTGCTTGTTGGTCAATAATGTCATGGTGCTTATAATATACCAGGTATTAGTGTTGTGGTGCTTGTTGGTCAATAATGTCATGGTGCTTATAATATACCAGGTATAAGTGTTGTGGTGCTTGTTGGTCAATAATGTCATGGTGCTTATAATATACCAGGTATTAGTGTTGTGGTGCTTGTTGGTCAATAATGTCATGGTGCTTATAATATACCAGGTATAAGTGTTGTGGTGCTTGTTGGTCAATAATGTCATGGTGCTTATAATATACCAGGTATTAGTGTTGTGGTGCTTGTTGGTCAATAATGTCATGGTGCTTATAATATACCAGGTATAAGTGTTGTGGTGCTTGTTGGTCAATAATGTCATGGTGCTTATAATATACCAGGTATTAGTGTTGTGGTGCTTGTTGGTCAATAATGTCATGGTGCTACTATAATATATCAGGTATTAAGTGTTGTGGTGCTTGTTGTCAATAATGTCATGGTGCTACTATAATATATCAGGTATTAGTGTTGTGGTGTATGTTGGTCAATAATGTCATGGTGCTTATAATATATCAGGTATTAAGTGTTGTGGTGCTTGTTGTCAATAATGTCATGGTGCTACTATAATATACCAGGTATTAAGTGTTGTGGTGTATGTTGGTCAATCATGTCATGGTGCTACTATAATATATCAGGTATTAGTGTTGTGGTGCTTGTTGTCAATAATGTCATGGTGCTACTATAATATACCAGGTATTAGTGTTTGTGGTGCTTGTTGGTCAATAATGTCATGGTGCCTATAATATACCAGGTATTAGTGTTGTGGTGCTTGTTGGTCAACAATGTCATGGTGCCTATAATATATCAGGTATTAGTGTTGTGGTGCTTGTTGGTCAATAATGTCATGGTGCCTATAATATATCAGTATTAGTGTTGTGGTGCTTGTTGGTCAATAATGTCATGGTGCTTATAATATATACCAGGTATTAGTGTTGTGGTGCTTGTTGGTCAATAATGTCATGGTGCCTATAATATACCAGGTATTAGTGTTGTGGTGCTTGTTGGTCAATAATGTCATGGTGCTACTATAATATACCAGGTATTAGTGTTGTGGTGTATGTTGGTCAATAATGTCATGGTGCTACTATAATATACCAGGTATTAAGTGTTGTGGTGCTTGTTGGTCAATAATGTCATGGTGCTACTATAATATATCAGGTATTAAGTGTTGTGGTGTATGTTGGTCAATAATGTCATGGTGCTACTATAATATATCAGGTATTAGTGTTGTGGTGCCTGTTGGTCAATAATGTCATGGTGCTACTATAATATATCAGGTATTAGTGTTGTGGTGCTTGTTGGTCAATAATGTCATGGTGCTACTATAATATATCAGGTATTAGTGTTGTGGTGCTTGTTGTCAATAATGTCATGGTGCTACTATAATATATCAGGTATTAGTGTTGTGGTGCTTGTTGGTCAATAATGTCATGGTGCTACTATAATATATCAGGTATTAGTGTTGTGGTGCTTGTTGTCAATAATGTCATGGTGCTACTATAATATATCAGGTATTAGTGTTGTGGTGCTTGTTGTCAATAATGTCATGGTGCTACTATAATATATCAGGTATTAAGTGTTGTGGTGCTTGTTGTCAATAATGTCATGGTGCTACTATAATATACCAGGTATTAGTGTTGTGGTGCTTGTTGTCAATAATGTCATGGTGCTACTATAATATATCAGGTATTAGTGTTGTGGTGCTTGTTGTCAATAATGTCATGGTGCTACTATAATATATCAGGTATTAAGTGTTGTGGTGCTTGTTGTCAATAATGTCATGGTGCTACTATAATATATCAGGTATTAGTGTTGTGGTGTATGTTGGTCAATAATGTCATGGTGCCTATAATATACCAGGTATTAGTGTTGTGGTGCTTGTTGTTGTCAATAATGTCATGGTGCCTATAATATATCAGGTATTAGTGTTGTGGTGCTTGTTGGTCAATAATGTCATGGTGCCTATAATATATCAGGTATTAGTGTTGTGGTGCTTGTTGTCAATAATGTCATGGTGCTACTATAATATATCAGGTATTAGTGTTGTGGTGTATGTTGGTCAATAATGTCATGGTGCTACTATAATATACCAGGTATTAGTGTTGTGGTGCTTGTTGTCAATAATGTCATGGTGCTACTATAATATACCAGGTATTAGTGTGTTGTGGTGCTTGTTGGTCAATAATGTCATGGTGCCTATATAATATACCAGGTATTAGTGTTGTGGTGCTTGTTGTCAATAATGTCATGGTGCCTATAATATATACCAGGTATTAGTGTTGTGGTGCTTGTTGGTCAATAATGTCATGGTGCTACTATAATATATCAGGTATTAAGTGTTGTGGTGCTTGTTGGTCAATAATGTCATGGTGCTACTATAATATATCAGGTATTAAGTGTTGTGGTGCATGTTGGTCAATAATGTCATGGTGCTACTATAATATACCAGGTATTAAGTGTTGTGGTGCTTGTTGGTCAATAATGTCATGGTGCTTATAATATACCAGTATTAGTGTTGTGGTGCTTGTTGTCAATAATGTCATGGTGCCTATAATATACCAGGTATTAGTGTTGTGGTGCTTGTTGGTGCTTGTTGGTCAATAATGTCATGGTGCCCTATAATATACCAGGTATTAGTGTTGTGGTGCTTGTTGGTCAAATAATGTCATGGTGTGCTTATAATATACCAGGTATTAGTGTTGTGGTGCTTGTTGGTCAATAATGTCATGGTGCCTATAATATACCAGGTATTAGTGTTGTGGTGCTTGTTGGTCAATAATGTCATGGTGCTACTATAATATACCAGGTATTAAGTGTTGTGGTGCTTGTTGGTCAATAATGTCATGGTGCTACTATAATATACCAGGTATTAAGTGTTGTGGTGCTTGTTGTCAATAATGTCATGGTGCTACTATAATATATCAGGTATTAAGTGTTGTGGTGCTTGTTGTCAATAATGTCATGGTGCTACTATAATATATCAGGTATTAGTGTTGTGGTGCTTGTTGTCAATAATGTCATGGTGCCTATAATATACCAGGTATTAGTGTTGTGGTGCTTGTTGGTCAATAATGTCATGGTGCCTATAATATATCAGGTATTAGTGTTGTGGTGCTTGTTGGTCAATAATGTCATGGTGCCTTATAATATATCAGGTATTAGTGTGTTGTGGTGCTTGTTGGTCAATAATGTCATGGTGCTACTATAATATACCAGGTATTAGTGTTGTGGTGCTTGTTGGTCAATAATGTCATGGTGCTACTATAATATACCAGGTATTAAGTGTTGTGGTGCTTGTTGGTCAATAATGTCATGGTGCTACTATAATATACCAGGTAATTAGTGTTGTGGTGCTTGTTGGTCAATAATGTCATGGTGCCTATAATATATCAGGTATTAGTGTTGTGGTGCTTGTTGGTCAATAATGTCATGGTGCCTATAATATATCAGTATTAGTGTTGTGGTGCTTGTTGGTCAATAATGTCATGGTGCCTATAATATACCAGGTATTAGTGTTGTGGTGCTTGTTGGTCAATAATGTCATGGTGCCTATAATATATCAGGTATTAGTGTTGTGGTGTGTTGCAAAATGTTGGTCAATAATGTCATGGTGCCTATAATATACCAGGTATTAGTGTTGTGGTGCTTGTTGGTCAATAATGTCATGGTGCTACTATAATATATCAGGTATTAAGTGTTGTGGTGCTTGTTGGTCAATAATGTCATGGTGCTTATAATATATCAGGTATTAAGTGTTGTGGTGCTTGTTGTCAATAATGTCATGGTGCTACTATAATATATCAGGTATTAAGTGTTGTGGTGCTTGTTGTCAATAATGTCATGGTGCTACTATAATATACCAGGTATTAAGTGTTGTGGTGCTTGTTGGTCAATAATGTCATGGTGCTACTATAATATACCAGGTATTAAGTGTTGTGGTGCTTGTTGGTCAATAATGTCATGGTGCTTAATATAATATACCAGGTATTAGTGTTGTGGTGCATGTTGGTCAATAATGTCATGGTGCTACTATAATATACCAGGTATTAGTGTTGTGGTGCTTGTTGGTCAATAATGTCATGGTGCTACTATAATATATCAGGTATTAGTGTTGTGGTGTATGTTGGTCAATAATGTCATGGTGCTTATAATATACCAGGTATTAGTGTTGTGGTGCCTGTTGGTCATAATAATGTCATGGTGCTTATAATATACCCAGGTATTAAGTGTTGTGGTGCCTGTTGGTCAATAATGTCATGGTGCTACTATAATATATCAGGTATTAGTGTTGTGGTGCCTGTTGGTCAATAATGTCATGGTGCTACTATAATATATCAGGTATTAGTGTTGTGGTGTATGTTGGTCAATAATGTCATGGTGCTACTATAATATATCAGGTATTAAGTGTTGTGGTGCTTGTTGTCAATAATGTCATGGTGCTACTATAATATATCAGGTATTAAGTGTTGTGGTGCTTGTTGTCAATAATGTCATGGTGCTACTATAATATATCAGGTATTAAGTGTTGTGGTGCTTGTTGGTCAATAATGTCATGATGCTACTATAATATATCAGGTATTAGTGTTGTGGTGCTTGTTGGTCAATAATGTCATGGTGCTACTATAATATATCAGGTATTAAGTGTTGTGGTGCCTGTTGGTCAATAATGTCATGGTGCTTATAATATACCAGGTATTAGTGTTGTGGTGCTTGTTGGTCAATAATGTCATGGTGCTTAATATAATATACCATGTATTAGTGTTGTGGTGCTATGTTGGTCAATAATGTCATGGTGCTTATATAATATACATGTATTAGTTTATGTGGTGCTTGTTGGTCAATAATGTCATGGTGTTTATAATATATACCAGGTATAAGTGTTGTGGTGCTTGTTGGTCAATAATGTCATGGTGCTTATAATATATATACCAGGTATTAGTGTTGTGGTGCTTGTTGGTCAATAATGTCATGGTGCTTATAATAGATATCAGGTATTAGTATTGTGGTACTTGTTTATATATTGATATAAAATAACACGAAACTTTCAATGCTTCAGTTTTTATGAATTTAATTTAATGCTCTGCGTTTGTTGAATTAAAATAAACTTAACGCAAGCAATATTAGATATACGAAATGTTTCTGTAACCTTATTACCTTATTCAGTGTACTAGGCCTATTTCAATGTTGTGGTGCTTACTAATTTTTACGAATAAACCTTTGCTTATACAAGATGAAAGAATATTTGTTGTATTTTTCTGACTTCTTAACGATTTCCTTATATCGACGGAGATTTTTTTTACGAATAAACCTTTTGCTTATCACAAGATGAAAGAATATTTGTTTTTGTAATAGGGAGGGTTTTCCACAAGAGACCCGGAGGGGCGATCCGACTGTAGCTCCCGTTATATGTTCAAGTCCCAAATCGTGATCGTATAGTATTTTTAGTATACAACAGAGTCCACAGTCGTCACAAATCCTCTCCGGATCCCGTTTCCTCCACAGGTTACAGGCCTGTATCACAACAGGTTCGATCTCTATAGGATGTAGCGGAAGCACAGATACTAATCCAATAATTCAACTAGGTAAATACAGGTACAAACAACTATTTATTATATAAAGACAAATAATACAGAATTGACAAAGAATATATTTACAATAGTGCCTGATATAGACAACTTACAGTAAGAGAAACAAGTATACAAGTATCCTATATGAAGCGAAACCCTAATTATATAGCTACAGAACAACAAGACCACGTGTTCCCAAACACAGTCCAACAATACCTAACGGGAGACAACCGACCTACCAAATGTTCCCAACTCTAAGAGACATAACTAACTGCGTAAATAGGTTTCCTATGGATGTCTAAGCCCTAAGCCCCTGACGATCCCCTACTACACTGTGCGAACTATATTTCCTTTGGATGTCTAAGCCCTAAGCCCCTGACAATCCCCTAGAACGACACAAACCATTGTTAGTCATGTAGCTCTAAGTATAAACCCAAATGGTAGTTCAGAGACCCCGCAAGTTGACAGTGCACGGCGTGGTTCTGTCCCTAAACCATTCTCCCTAGTCAAGACCCAAAGCTTCCTTAGAAGCAGCCCCTTTTATAACGACACATCAACCCAGTACCCCAAAGTGACCACTGATTGGTCAAAGTCCGGACAGAGCACCATATTTAGGTTAAACCGTTCCTACAACACCTACACACTAAATATAACTTCGTCTTAAATACAGACAAGGCTCAACTGACTGATAAACACCTCCCACGTGTACCACACGTGTAGTCCGGCCAGCGGTCATCATCGGGGTGATCATGAGGACAACTAGGTTGATGAATGTGACTGCTAAACAGCAAACACACCCTAGATAAGACCTGTTCTCACGGTGTTCCCCTGAATTTGGGTCAAAGGTACATAAATAGATCACTGAAGTGAAGACTTAGAAGAGTGCAATAACAAATATACATACTGTAGAAATAAATGCAACTAATATGAATCATGCACGGCATGGGAATGGGAAGAGCGAAGCTCTCCTTCATTCTTTCCACGAACAACTTTATAGAGTGGAACAAACTCTCTTCTGATGCGGTCACAAAGTTAACTAGGCCTACGACTTTAGAACAATTAAAAAACTACCTAAATCAAATTAACACTCCTGTACATAGCACAGACTTCAATGTATGATAACCTGGTAGATGTATATATGTTTCTTTTCTTTTCTTATTTCAATATATTAGAAGACACAATTTAGAAATAAAAGTCAACGATTCGGATTTGGACGATGCTTTTCTGAGCACATGCAGTGCCGAGCTTCAAGCCTAGCTGGGGTGCCGCGTATTTCGCGACATTTGTTGACGTGATGTGACGTCATGATTCCTTGTGCTCATCTTTCGCTTGGTGGATATTTTGACTGTATTCCATAGCTTTTAATTTTCAAAAAGTGTTCTTATTAACATTTAAAAAGAAATAAGAAATGTTAAATTACTCATGAGCGGTTAAGATTTTTTCCTCTGACCTGCCTTCAGTTTTACTTCAGTTTTATCAGAAACATATAGGGATACATAGAGATTGGAAACTCCTTCTTTGTCTTTGTTGACAGGCAGCGGGACCTCCGGTTTATAGGCATTTTTCCTTGGCTAACTACTTTCGAGTGTATTCTTTTAAACATGATATTTTTGCATCAACACAAAGTTTAAACATTAAATCATGGTTTGATGTTACCAGTTTTTCCGATTGATATTATTCAATATGATTTTTGAAAGCATGAAAATCAGCAATTTTGCCTGGTTTTTCGAAAATCATACATTTAAAACCGGAAGTGCACTTTGTTTTATTAAAATATAAGTTAAAATATTCTTTTTCTATCCGAAATTGTACTCAAGCCATCTGAAAACTACTGAACTGTTATAACATATCAAAGTTATTATGCTGTATTTAACTCTTTAAGAGTTTATATAAAAAACCCTTAGCACATACAGAGGTACATCTGCTGATCGTAAAAATGGCGGAGTTGCCAATCTCTATGTATATATGTTTCTGGTTTTATGAGATAGATAGTGCAGGAGCGTATGAATCGTAAGCGATTGGAACCCCTGGAGTATCGAGGATGATCCAGGGGTGAAGAGATCGTAAGTGATTGGAACCCCTGGTGTATCGAGGATGGTCCAGGGGTGAAGAGATCGTAAGTGATTGGAACCCCTGGAGTATCGAGGATGGAGGCTGTCAGGCGTTATCTAAAAATGCAATTCCCTCCTAGAGCTACATTTTCTTACTTCTCTTCGTTTCGGAGTAACTCTGACAGATCAGAAGATTGACAAACACAGGTAAATCACACTGAAAATGTACAAAAGAAATAATTACATGTAAGTCATTACTGTACCTAATGAGAGATAATGAAGTTTAACGTATCAAAAGGAGCTTTTAATATTTTATTCGCATTCAGTAATCATCATATCCAACAGTATACAGGTGTTGACTGGGGTTGAGGGTAACAGATGATTTGTTGGACCCGAAGACAAACTGTTGCCCGAGGCCGAAGGCCGAAGACAACAGTTTGTGTGAAGGTCCAACAATTCATCTGTTGCCCGAAAACCCAGTCGATAACTCTTTTGTTATACACTATTGTGACGTCACTCCGGTCCAACAGCACATTTTAACCGTCGATTTTAACAGTCTTGGACTACTCGACGCAACAGTTCATTTATTGGCAAGAGAGAGAGAGAGAGAGAGAGAGAGAGAGAGAGAGAGAGAGAGAGAGAGAGAGAGAGAGAGAGAGAAGAGAGAGAGCTATACGTTTAAATGTAAAATGTGTATGTGTATGCTTGCATGCATGTAAGTATGTCGTGTTAAGCTGGTGTGCATACATGTATATCTTACGCGGGTAACAACTTGCCATGCTATGTCATGTTTAATATGTACATTATGTAACAAAACGTACACCTTTATGTTTAAGTGTTGCAGGTGAGGGTGTATGCAAGTGTTTATGTGTTGGTATCCTTTTAGGTATACTCTGTTAAATATTTGAAAATAAAAAATTAACAAAAAAAACCATCTATATTCTTTCATGAAAAATGTGGCACATATGATGAGGATATAAAATACAACTAAAGGAAGAACATATATTTACAAATGTACTCCATAAAAATTAGTAACTGCTTTCTAAAAAGATAAAAGTGATGTGCTACTTCTTACGTGGTATGAAAAAATGTAGTAAACATAAAAAAGTTCGAGTTTGAAAATCAAGTACGTCTGGTGTGAATATCAGAGATAGGAATACTATCAACAACTATTGGTGACAGATATATTTTGAAAAATTATTAACGATGCTCCACCGCTGACAAATGGTATTTTTCCTCTATCAAAAACAGCAGCAGATGATTGAGTAATTTTCTTCAGTTACAAAAGTTACTTACTTTACACCATTACCACCATTGATAGGTTTGAGCTTCTAATTTTACGTCAAGATTAAAATACATTGTATTAATAATAATTAATTGCACCACGAAAAAAATCCATGGCACTATGTCCTTTATCGAAGGAAGTACTGATTGCGCATGCACCAACAGCAAAATGTATTATTTTTTTTGTGTTAATTAGATGTATATATACACGATTAAACACCAATTACTGTTCAAATGATGAGTGTGATTTTTGCTCTGTCGGCGGTGGAACTACTTTAATAGAAGTTTTATTGATATAACCTTGTGGAGTTGATAAGACAGATACATTATACTGCTATAATTTGTTAACAATCAATGAAAAATAAATCTATAAGAATTAGTACGATATAATAGCAACTGTTGAGATTATGGCATTGAGACGAAAATACAATTGTTGCTTGAAAGGCCTTTATGTATTATGGATCAAACATGTAATGTCTTTGTTTCAGTAGAATGCCGTTATCGACACACAGATGGTGATGTCTTCGCTGTAATGAAACAATATAGTAATTAGTTATTTTGTACGAAGGTATCTTAACATGTTATATACTTTTTTGAAACCAAAAAAAATCAATAAAAAACAAGTAAATAAATAAATGAATAAAATAATAATAACAATGAATATGTATGATATTAGTATGAGGTTATTATCTGAACAATGCTATCAATTTCGTCAGGCAGATATTGTTTTTAGCTGAACTGGGACTTCTACTATATTTAGTAACTATGAAGTCAGGTTGCGGTTTGGTGTTTTTTTTTCTCTCTCATCAACATAAATGAACGACTATATTTTCGTAACTGACTAATACATATAAATACGAATGTTTAATTCCATTTCACTACAATGTGTTAAATACAGAAACATTCCATGCAAATATTGTTAAAAAATATTTTGTGTCTAATTTAAACACCGCTTACATGCTGATCGACCTTCCATTCTGTCCTTGGCTATTCTTTAACATGAAAGTGTTCCTTAGTCCATCCTCACCATCACGTTTCATTATTGCCTGAAGATGGTAAAGTGTCAATCCTGATCCCACGATTTTTTCAGTCATGCATTTTGATTGAATTTTCTTATCAACAAGTGATGCCAAGGAGCTAAAGTTTTTAGCCTTTTCATTATTATAGTTCAGTTGGCACAGTACAGCCTTGGGTGAAAAGCTAAAAGGAAGTATGTCACTTTTGGAAAGGTTTGTGCTGCTTACAAATTTTCCTAAAGCCTGCACATCTGCAATAGCATTGTTTGCCTCATATGTCCCCTGTAACACAGAGTGGAAAAGGTCTTTCTGTTTGTATGACTTCTGCCCTGGATATGTCTTTTTGAAAAGATGGATACTGTCCAGACAGCCTGTGACAATATCATACAGCTCCTGTTCTTTATGTATATATCTAAACGTGGTCAACAGGACAGGAAATTCGAATCTCCGACCGTTATGGGCTATTAGAAAAACATTATGGAACTTCCCCTTCCAGTTCATGAATCTTGATGCAGCTGTCTGTAAGCTGTCGGGCTTCACCATCCTGCCATCCACAGACATGCTTCCATCTTCGTTTGCTATGATTCTTGTAATTGCTTTTGCAGCAATTGTTTGGGGTGCTTTCGGCCACACGTAACTGTTGAAGATTTTACCGCTATTGAGCTCCGCAGCTGCTATCTGTGTGATATGTGGCATCCGTCTTCCTTGAACTGGGAAAAATAGGAATTCATTTATACACTACACAAAACTTTATAACAAGTTATTCTCAAAATAATATAAATCAACTTTATCAATTGATTTCAGATAACAAATTTATCAAATACTTTATGAACTAAAGTAATTTTATATTCTATTGTTTCACCAAATGGACAAGTGCTTGGGGAATTGGCTTTATGCAAGAGAAAATGTATCTATAAGAGCAACTTTGCTTCAAACATACCCCATTTCATGGTGGGTGAAAATGAAATTTGTATTCCTTCTGATGTTTGATAAATTGCAGATACTTACTAAGATCTGTTGTCTCCAAATCAAACGTAACCAATGCTGCACTGTCAGGTGATGGCAATTCTTCTGGTGAAAATTTCCCAGGTGCTACTGCGTCTGGTAATGCTTCAATATCTGTTTCTGTGTTGAGTGCAATACCTAGAAAATTGAAAATACAATGTATGATTTACAAGCATAAACAGTTCCTCAGGGTATCAATGTGTTAAGACAGCTCTTGGGAAGACGTGAATCAGACAGACCTTACCATTACTTCCATGAGTGTATTTTGAACTAGACTTGTCAAAATAAATACATGTACATAATCAATTTTGAGGTTTTTTTACAGATCTCTTACTTGACTCATAAGTATACCCCTCAAGTGTTACCTGTGCACCTTGAGTAATGACCCTCTCCTGCTTCAAAACTAGTCGTCGACGTTTGGTAGAAGGTAGTTGTGTTCTGGCCTGCGACTGCCTTCTCTGCCACAGTGTCTTGTCAGCATATTTTACAGTGTGGTGTCCAGGAGATAAACCAGCTTTTTCATTAGCCTGAATGCATATCATTAGTCAGAGATCAACAACAAGTATAATTACCATAATAAGATAAGATAATATGATTGAGAAAAATATATAAAATCGTATAAACACTTTCTTTATAATTTAATTACTTATAAAAGTCATTTTGACAACAAAACAGAAATTGATATATTTGCCAATACCAGTGATTTTATAAAAGCAAAGGTTATACTTTCAATAAAAGAATCTTTGCGATAAATTGTCATGTGATCTCTAAAAGAACGTTATTCTTAAAAACTTAATTTACAGGTATTTATCATATAAATATGTATCTTTAATTCATAGTTCGACTTACATAATTACTGAATAATCTCAGAGATACATGTAATTGTTTTTCCCTTTTATTTTTGGGCGAACTGCCATCACATCTGTCATCCGGCTGAAGTTCCCGTAATTTCTACAAAAATTAAATATGGAGTAAATGTCAGTTAATGTACAGAGACAATTACATGTACATACTCTTCCAGTGTAAACCTTCATGTAAAACAAACTATATACATTTGTAATTCCAAATATTTTCTGTCAAACACAAATTTATTACAATTACATATCTTTTGAAACCTGTTAAAATCAAACCTCACTAGACACTATACTGAGAGTCATTCCTTGAATTATAGGGATCTAACTTAGGCATTATCATATGAAGAATAATGGTACTTACAGTACTAATGCCAGAATCTATGTATGTATTGGAGTTTAAAATACATTTAGTAACAAGTCAAATTACTATCCCTTACATATATCATTTTTTGATGTATTGATATGATTTTTATATGATTCAGACCAGCAGACAGGATAACGTGACTAAGTGACTGTAAGTCTAAGCTAAAACACTGGCACTGATGAAGTAAGCTCGTAGTGGCTTCTTTAATATTCATAGCATATGCAAAAAGGATATATATACCTGTATAATACAACTCTATGTATGCTTCTGTTGTAATCCGAGATTGAATCTGTTTTACGTTCCCCAATTAATACACACATTTTTTTATCTCTTTTATTACTATGGTACCAGTTCCGAAAAGCGACCAAACACTTTTCTAGAATATAACTGTTACCCTTTCGGGGGCCCCACTCACCTTATATAGTCAAGGAGAAGTGAGCTTATGTGTTTTGTTGTAGATCATGCACATATTATAGTTGTTGTCATAGCTCGAATTCGTCTCCATATAATATTCTTAGAGATACCAAACATTGCTTAGCATACTTGCCTTCTTATTTACGTCGAATCAGCAGTTGATTCTAACCGGTGAGCTTTCACTGCAAAGCTCGCTCTATTGCGGTAAACAACTTTTTTATGTTGGGACATTCTCAAAGTAGCATTTCTAAGCTTGGGCGGGGGTATCTTTTGACTTCCTGGCGGACCGCGTAGCAGTTTAAAATAAACTTTTGCATATCTTTATCTTTGGATCTGAGAACTTTCTAGACTTGTAATTTTGGGAAAATTCATAACTTTTTAGGGCTATTACACCATATTTTGTCATTGTTTGTTTTACGGACCCTGTAAGATACAGATTATATATCCAACCAATAGAAATAAGTGAAACATATGAAATTTTATTATACATATATGGACAATTTTCTACAAGTATGCCAAATGTTAAAGTCCATCAATACATTGAATAAAGATGCAATTGGTAAAAATAACAGTGACGAATCCCTGTACTGTACATACAGGTCCCAAAACGTCAAAATTGCCGTAATGTCATCGCTGGTGAAACAGCTGTAAACAGTTAAAACTTGCGACGTCAAATATTTGGCAGGCTAAGAGTTAAGATGATTTAATGTACTTTCACGTAAAAAATGTATATTTTGTGCTCCGAAGAACTGGATGGGATGTGCTTAATCGATGTCTTCGGCAACATACTTCAGTGAAAAGGGCGATCATTCCACTTTTATAAGGGGATACAACACGGATATACCACAGCCTCACAAAATCTAGACATTTACATTTGTACATACCACAAATATTGCATACATTGGAGGTCGTCCTTAATGTCCGTGGCTGTAAATAGGACGTTAAATCAAATAATCAAAACAACTTTAATGATTATTCATAAGCATACTTTACATTGACAGCTACAAGTCGCTAATATAATAATTGATCGATGATGCATTTGTTAAAAAAAAATGGAAAATTATTTCCTATATAAATCAAACCTTATTACGGAATAAAATACACGGTCAGCCTATACAAGCCAAAAACAATACCCTAATCGTTTTTCAACGAACATCTTAAAATCATCAAGATCGCAGTGGGAAACCCTGTACTAAACCCCCTTTCTGACAAAAAAGTTCATTGTATATTTCTTTGTTATTCCAAATACTCCAAATGCAGTTTTTCCCAAACTGTCGTTATGGCTCTATATTAGGCGATTGATAGCAAAGTGATTCTATTTCGGCTGTTTCCACATCACTTAGTTCTTCGTTCCAGCCCCACCAAATTATGACTACGCCTCCACCAGGAGTTCCGTATGACGGGCTCCCGCCAAGCCCAACTTCAATAGGAATCAAAGTTTTTCGGTAGGCGGAGACTGATCGACTCGGCCGTGAGTAGCCTCCTCCGCCTCCGGAGCCGCCCCGAAGTGACTCTGCCCCATCACCAAAATATTTGCATGCTGTGTCTATGCGACAATCTCGCCTGATTCTAGTGCTGATGTTATTGTAAGCTGTTTCTGAAATGCACAGATACACGTAATTATAAAAACAATATTCTCGGGAAGGATACAATAAACCCAATTTTGACCCTTTGAAAAATACGCAAAATAGCAAGTAAGTGCAAAATTGTAATTTACATCGCGATGATGACTGACAGACATTGGTTCGGAGCATTTTCCGTATAAGTATTGACTTTAACATGCCTTGGTATGCCCAAAATGATATCTGTACCAGTATCGAATGTGTATATGAATGTAAACATCATTCTGTGAAGAAATGACAGGTTGTTGTAGTGAATTTTAAGTAATGACAAATATAAAATAAAAACTTACCAGAGAAACAGTTATTTGGTCCATAGTCATTTGCACAGAAAAGGCTATGTGTCTTTATAGGAACATTATTCCATACAGATCCTCCACGAGAGCAGGTATCGTAGGCGAAACGTCCTGCTGAACCGGAGGTTCGCTCTCCCATACCGCCAGCTCCACCTACCAGAATATAAAGGAATACGTTTCAAGCTATGTCTAACCCTACCTATTAAGTTAGATTTTAGAGAGAGCTACATATATATACTCTCACTACCACTCTGTCTTAATAATTGATAGAAGATTCAGAAGGTCAATTAGGGACCTTACGAATTGGTCATATTGCTGAATTTGATTGAACGCAATAGTTTGAAAGAGCTGTCAGAAATATTTTCTTGTACATAGACAGCAAAGGTATATGTATATGTATACTGGGAAAATGTCGTTTTCAATCGATGTAGCTACATTTTAGGAGTAGGCGTAGACAATGCAGTTGAGTTACAGTTTACCAGGATGTGATCCCTAAAGACATGTTGTTCAGATCCTTTATAAAACTGAGTGATAAGGATAAGAATTTTTATCAAAGTGAATGTGAAGTAAACCAATTCTGTACCTGATGCATAGCTGCCTCCGTAACCACCACCTGCCGTTGCGATAAGCGATCTCACATTTCCAAACCTTGACCCTTGTCCGTTTCCAGCACTATTTGTTTGATCAGACGATTGATAGCCACCTCCTCCGCCACCAATCACTAACACCTTTATAGTAGTCATCCAGGAATACACATAAAAGTTTCCGGATTGAGTAAATATCGTCCATCCGCCATTTCGTGATCCGAAAATTTTGTTATCTGCAATACAACCGGCATAATTATAATTATAATTTAGTTTTTAATTGATGTTAAGCAATTGTTCCTTTTAAGTGTGTGTGTTCAAAAGGATTTTAAAGGATCGCTCCCGCAGTTATACGTGTTGTCCTGCATTGCATGTCATATTTTCTCAAAATAATTTGAATCGTTTTACCAATTAGGACGTTAAATAACAATGAACTATGAATAATTGCGATTGCAAAAAATATATATCCATAATTTCACATCGCTTCTTGGAATTTTCATTAAGATATCAAAAATTTGTAAAGAAAGAATAGATTCTCGAATAATTTTTGAAATAAATGAGCTTAAAATATTATCACTTATCAATTTTTAAAAGCATGAACCTACGCTAAGCAGAAAATTAATTTAATGTTATCGAATGTCTCAACTATACTCACTCTTTTTTGATATGTTTCACGTAACAATGAGCATGCATCAGTGCATTGACAATCGATATACCTTCAATCGATAGACCTTTTACAGACGGTTACACTAATTATGCAAATACAAAAGAGCAAAATATTACATTTCCCTTTGGTTTGATTTATTAGATTAAGTCCTCTTCATGGAAACGTATTCTTATCGGACCTATACAGTATTATGGTAGAATACAACATAGAATACTTCTTTCCATTAAAACATCACGAAATGGAGAGAAATTTTGACAAAAAAGGCTGGTCTTCACCTAACTCCAGATATATACAAAAACTAGTTACATCTGCTATGGAAGCTTACGTCCAAGTTGTAAAAAGCACATCGGAAGTCATTGAATTTATTAGTTTAAAGATGCTCAACCGCTGACAAATGGTATTTTTGCACTATCAAAAACAGGACCAGACGATTTAGTATTTTTCTTCAGTTACAAAAGTTACTTCCTTTACACCATTACCACCATTGAAAAATTGAGCTTCTAATTTTACTTCAAGTCAAGAATATGAAAAATAATTAATTGCATCCCGGAAAAAATCCGTGTCACTATATCCTTTATGGAAGGAAGTACTGATTGCGCATGCACCAAAGTTTGGTTTCATTAATTAGATTTAACGTCCTATAAATAGCGAGATTGCTCTTGGATAGCAAATTTAACAGCGTGAATGGGAATGCTAATAAGGGTATGTTTTTAGCTAGATTTGCTAGAGTATTTCAAACATAACTTAGTCTCTTGAACGTACCAATGAAAATAATGGGATAGTAATGCAATACTGTGAAGCTATCACCCAATTAAAGTCATTTTAGCATTTCTATGTACAACGTATAAATTAAGTTTTATACATAAAACACCGTAAAAATAACAGCGTATCAATATTACCTCTACTATGTAACCATGGCTGTGATGTAAGTGACACGGCATTAAGCATAGATAATTGCTATGCAAGCGGCATGTCTGAGATGTCCGGCGCACTTGCGTGAATAGTGAATTAAACATTTTATTTTATTAAATTTGTTATTTAGTACCACTTGTCAATGCAATCAACATGATACGCACATTTTTGTTTAATTAATTAATGTCCTATTAAAAGCCATAGTTATGTAAATGGACAGAAATGTGATTTCAATAAAGATAACATGCGGGTAATTGATAACAATTAAATTTAATGTACTTTTAATGTTTTATTAGGATAATTAACAATATCATTTATTCTTAGCTCATGTTATTCATATAAACAACCACTATATCTTTGAAAAAGCTAGTAAGAGGATAGCAAATTTAACCTTTTTTCCGAATACTAATGATTGTATATAATATTGTAAATATGTTTTCTCTGTGTGTTTATAAAGAAAAGAGAAATCAAATGAATTTGAATTTGAATTTGTCCCCTTTCATCATGTCTTCGTTCACTTCTACCATAGTACATCATGGGATTTTTATATTTAACCTCCCGGTATCCTCATATTATTATAACATTGATTTGCTTTATTAGTGCACTTATTTTGTGAGCATCTCATATAAATTGATGATAGGACTACACACCATTAGATCACCTAGCCATAGGTTATGATGATCATTTGCGGTAGTCTTTTGTCCATCGGGATCATTCGACAGAGCTATTACTCTGTTATTGCCCTTTGCAACACTGCCCTGCTGGTAGGGTATTAGACATATACTTGCGGCCGCTATTGCGTGATAGTAAAAGGCGACTTAATAGGATATCATCTTTTCTCTTTTTCCTATCTAATTAAGCGCTCGCCGCCCCTGTGAGGTAGGATGTGGGTTCTGTCCCATGGCCGAGACACACCGAACTCAAAATTGACAGTTTCTGCGCCTGCTTAGCGCTCAACATAAAGGGAGTGTGACAACTGGTGCACCTGTACCAGGTGGGGTTTGTTGCTTGGTGTCATCAGCTGCATGCTTCAGTGATATGGTACAATAGTTCCACTTCACAAGAGGATACAACGCGAACATACCGCAGTCTCCCAAAAAACCCACCTCACAATATATACACTCACCGCATACATAGGAGGCCCTCTTTACAGGATTTTGTTAGGACGATAATCAAAGAAACAGATATATATAACCTGTACAATAGTAATTATTTTTGTGCAAACAAAGAAAATATCAAGAAAACTTTATGAAACTTAATATACCGCCTAGTGTTCTTAGAATCAGCAGATAGTTATTATCGGAATAATTGCCCTTTGTAATAATAAACACTATTATACATTTTTACAAAGAAAAATGGGTAGATACGCATATGTATTTACCGAGCTTAATGGAACTTTTTAGGTAGTCTTATACTTTGGAAAAGTTTTAACATGGCAATTATTTGAAAAGAAAACATAACACGAATATACCGCAGTCTCCCAAAATACGCATCACACACAAAATACTTGCTACACACCGCATACATGGGAGGCCGACCTTTCATGACCCTGGCTGTTAATAGGACATAGATATATGAAATCAAACCAAATCAAATTAATTGACAGTAACCTACACAGTTGTTGCCCTTAGTAACGACGAATTTGGTTTACTCTGTCAGCACAATCATTTGACTAGGCATTCACTAATGATAAATGAGATTGTAGTCTGCTTAACATTTATTATGTCTAGAAAAAAAAATCAAAATAGAAATGATTTCTCAGTTACCTATGGAAAGTTTGACGAGATAGTTATAAAGAAAGCTTTGTATTATAATCAGGTAACCATGGTCATCTTGTTACATTAGTATGTCCACATGATCAATTGTTTACAAGATCGACATAAACTAAATACTACCCACATTAGAGGGTGACAGCGCCTAGTGTTACCACGAGGATATCAATATCACTCGCGGATATGTCAATAATCTAGCAGAGACTAAAGGGTGAACAATTTACCTAGGCAACACATAGAGACAAATAAAACATCTGGGTGACACCTAGGGATAGTGGTTAACCTTGTTCATCCAAGGTGATAATTAATGTACCTTCGTTACACCTGATTATAAATAGTTTACCTGGTTGACACCTAGGAATGTTGTTCCAGGAACGATTTCGACAGACTGCGGTGTTGGTTCCTATGACGCTATGCGCAGGCAAACACTGTACTCGGAACACTGAGCCTTCGGGTACTCGGGAACCCGGCCGAAGATGTGTAACCTTACCAAATATGATATCTGAATCGTGTGGTACAATACAGATGTCTACAAATAATACAAATCATTTTAAATTGATGGAGAGATAATAATGAAGAATGTTCGAAAATGATAAAGTAATGTGAGCGCCTCGTATTATTAGTCTTCGTCCCAAGGTTCTTGTTCACTGCAATATTTCGACGTGAAGACTTGATAATAACGTGTTCTTAGTGTTTAGGTACAAAACGTCTAGGATGATTAGTTACATCGAAAGTATCGTTGATTGGTTGTTTGGTTCGACATTTATCATTTATGCTGATGGAATTGTTAAAAAACACCATAAAAAAACACACATACCAATGTTATATTGTATGACTATCAAATCATTAAAAGAATGATTACAAATAGATAAATAGTTTTGGTAATATTGAGTTAAAGTATTTTGTACTGTTTGCTTGGTACACTACTTTAGTGTACATCTCTCCCAGGCAAGTGTACTTTGGCCGTAAAACCAACAGAATAGATCTAATCAAATACAAACTTAATAGCTTTTATGCTAGTGTCTCTACCGGATCGGTTTAACACCATTTTACCCAACAAAAGTCCGTAAGGTGTAAAAGCATGCATGCAGATATTCTTTAACATTTAAAAAAAACCAGGAACATTGCGTTGGGTCGGTGTGTTTGTTGGATGTGTACATGTACATACCACTGTAAGGGAGATTAATAGTATTCCCTAAGGTTGTGCGGCCGTCACAGGAAGTAGGCTCATCTCCTGCTGTCGAACACGTACCAGAGCACGGACTGGGACATATTACGTCTGAAAAAGGAAAATATCTACTTCATGTATCCAAACACATCAAATAAGGGTGCACAACTCTAAGGCAAAAATAAAATCAGTTATTCAAATTATTATGTGTACTTATTTTCTTAAGGACACCCGTAACAAACCAAAATGTATTTATTAGTTTTATAAAACTACAAAATAAATCATCTTTTGCAATACCCTAACTTCTCCCATAATTACTGTTTGGCATTAAGATATATATATATATATATATATAACCTGTTTGGTTGGTTTTAGAATATACCATATGAACCATAGCAACATACCTGGATACGTCCTACGTAACCCAAAATAGGTTAGCCCAGCTGGCCGTACCAACATTCCTTGCAGTCCTATTTGGGAAATTGTTCTCGTTTGTAGATTTAATCTAAAGTTGGTAAAATAACACTTGGTGGTATATATATATATACGTAAAGCCTAATATGTTGCTACTAATACAGTGAGAAGCATCGTTTTTTACTGACTCCATATCTATAGAAAACGTAAAAATATTTTGAAATAAATTAGATATTTAAAATTGGTCTCTTTCGTGTTTTCTGATGTTGTAAGGTACGTTATGAAATGGACTATGGATAAGATAAGCAGTTTATTCAGGCAGCTGTCTTTTGTAGTGATCAGTTAACATGGGCATATGTTACCTGTAAATCATCTTTGTATTTCGTTCTGTCCAATACAGGTAAATGGTGTCAGCTGTAATAAACTGTACCTCGTGGCCATCTTGAAATTGATGAATATCCTCTTGATTACCAGTTCTGTCTATTCGGATAATGAGTCGTAGATACTGTTCAATTAGATAGATACCTGTTTCCAAAGAACACAACCATTTTAAGTAAAAGGAACTCAATTTCACCATTTTTTAAAGTAGCAGTGGAAGTTAGTGGAAGTTAAGGATAGAAGCCACATTTTCAGAAACATTATTCTCAATATCTTTTGGTTTAATGAAGTCATAGACAAAAACTAGAAAGGTCTCGCGTCAATGAAAAAGAATGTCCGTCCGGTTTTTTGTGTGTGTATGACTTCATCAACTCAAAAAATTAAGAATAATGCTTATAATTTATATCAGATAACTCACTCAGGTACTAATTAGATATAAATTGACACAAATTGATTTGTGCAGCATTGATATCTTATCCAATAATTCAGTTTGGCCAATGATTATGCCGCTTTTAAAATATCCCACGAAATCATTCCGTATGTATGACGTCATAATATTGACGTATAATTCGTTTGGTTTATGGAAAAGTTCAACAATCTAACTAATAAACATGAGTGTAACATATGAAATTGAATTACATATCAATAATTTGTGAGTTTTGTTAAGGTTTAGAATATGTAATTTATACCAGTATCATGTGCGACAATTTTCCCTGGCAACACAAGCGACGGCAAACGATCTAATGACGGCATTCCTGTGTACATGTCAATCCGGACCAGGTTAGGAGTGGTTCCATAGCCAGTAGCGTACATATATCTGTTAAAGATGGACAATTAGGGAAATGCACATGAGATGGTCAAATGTCTACATGTCTGTCAAAGAAATGATTAAACGTCCAGATAAAGATACATGCCGAAAAAGGAAAAATATAATATAAAAAAACATATGATGGTCAAATGTCTACATGTCTGTCAAAGAAACGATTAAACGTTCAGATAAAGATACATGCCGAAAAAGGAAAAAATATAATATAAAAAACATATGATGGTCAAATGTCTACATGTCTGTCAAAGAAACGATTAGACGTTCAGATAAAGATACATGCCGAAAAAGGAAAAATATAATATAAAAAAACATGTGATGGTCAAATGTCTACATGTCTGTCAAAGAAACGATTAGACGTTCAGATAAAGATACATGCCGAAAAAGGAAAAATATAATATAAAAAAACATATGATGGTCAAATGTCTACATGTCTGTCAAAGAAACGAAACGATTAAACGTCCAGATAAAGATACATGCCGAAAAAGGAAAAATATAATATAAAAAAACATGTGATGGTCAAATGTCTACATGTCTGTCAAAGAAACGATTAGACGTTCAGATAAAGATACATGCCGAAAAAGGAAAAATATAATATAAAAAACATGTGATGGTCAAATGTCTACATGTCTGTCAAAGAAACGATTAAACGTTCAGATAAAGATACATGCCGAAAAAGGAAAAATATAATATAAAAAAAACATGTGATGGTCAAATGTCTACTTGTCTGTCAAAGAAACGATTAGACGTTCATATACAGATACATGTCGAATAAGGAAAAAAATATAATATAAAAAACATGTGATGGTCAAATGTCTGCATGTCTGTGAAAGAAACGATTAGACGTTCAGATAAAGATACATGCCGAAAAAGGAAAAAATTAATATAAAAATCATGTGATGGTCAAATGTCTACTTGTCTGTCAAAGAAACGATTAAACGTTCAGATAAAGATACATGTCGAATAAGGAAAAATATAATATAAAAAAAAACATGTGATGGTCAAATGTCTACATGTCTGTTAAAGAAACGATTAGACGTTCAGATAAAGATACATGCCGAAAAAGGAAAAATTTAATATAAAAATCATGTGATGGTCAAATGTCTACTTGTCTGTCAAAGAAACGATTAAACGTTGAGATAAAGATACATGCCGAAAAAGGAAAAATATAAATAAAAAAACATGTGATGGTCAAATGTCTACATGTCTGTTAAAGAAACGATTAGACGTTCAGATAAAGATACATGTCGAAAAAGGAAAAATATGATATAAAAAGCATGTGATGGTCAAATGTCTACTTGTCTGTCAAAGAAACGATTAAACGTTGAGATAAAGGTACATGTCGAAAAAGGAAAAATATAATATAAAAAGCATGTGATGGTCAAATGTCTACATGTCTGTCAAAGAAACGATTAGATGTTCAGATAAAGATACATGCCGAAAAAGGAAAAATATAATATAAAAATCATGTGATGGTCAAATGTCTACATGTCTGTCAAAGAAACGATTAGACGTTCAGATAAAGATACATGCCGAAAAAGGAAAACTATAATATAAAAAGCATGTGATGGTCAAATGTCTACATGTCTGTCAAAGAAACGATTAGACGTTCAGATAAAGATACATGCCGAAAAAGGAAAACTATAATATAAAAAGCATGTGATGGTCAAATGTCTACATGTCTGTCAAAGAAACGATTAGACGTTCAGATAAAGATACATGCCGAAAAAGGAAAACTATAATATAAAAAGCATGTGATGGTCAAATGTCTACATGTCTGTCAAAGAAACGATTAGACGTTCAGATAAAGATACATGCCGAAAAAGGAAAACTATAATATAAAAAGCATGTGATGGTCAAATGTCTACATGTCTGTCAAAGAAAACGATTAACGTTCAGATAAAGATACATGCCGAAAAAGGAAAAATTTAATATAAAAATCATGTGATGGTCAAATGTCTACTTGTCTGTCAAAGAAACGATTAGATGTTCAGATAAAGATACATGTCGAAAAAGGAAAAATATAATATAAAAAAAAGTATGTGATGGTCAAATGTCTACATGTCTGTTAAAGAAACGATTAGATGTTCAGATAAAGATACATGTCGAAAAAGGAAAAATATATAATATAAAAAAAAGTATGTGATGGTCAAATGTCTACATGTCTGTCAAAGAAACGATTAGACGTCCAGATACAGATACATGTCGAAAAAGGAAAAATATAATATAAAAAAACATATGATGGTCAAAAGTCTACATGTCTGTCAAAGACACGATTAAACGTCCAGATAAAGATACATGTTGAAAAAGGAAAAATATAATATAAAAAGCATGTGATGGTCAAATGTCTACTTGTCTGTCAAAGAAACGGTTAAACGTCCAGATAAAGATACATGTTGAAAAAGGAAAAAATATAATATAAAAAAGCATGTGATGGTCAAATGTCTACTTGTCTGTCAAAGAAACGGTTAAACGTCCAGATAAAGATACATGTTGAAAAAGGAAAAAATATAATATAAAAAAGCATGTGATGGTCAAATGTCTACATGTCTGCCAAAGAAACGATTAAACGTTCAGATAAAGATACATGCCGAAAAAGGAAAAATATAATATAAAAAAAACATGTGATGGTTAAATGTCTACATGTCTGTCAAAGAAACGATTAAACGTTCAGATAAAGATACATGCCGAAAAAGAAAAAAAAATATAATGTCCAGACGCATATATATATATATATTTGTCAAGAGTCTAAAGATATGACAGTCAGATGCTTACCTTACGGTTGAATACTGTATATAAAACAGTCAGATGTATAGGATTTGATATATTTATCGAACGAAGGAAAAGGAATTACAAAAATCTAACTGTCGGATGTAGACCAATACTCGTTTTATAAGAGTATAACATAGACTATCGTGGACATTTGAATCTACCATGGTTATTATTTTTGCCAACATGACCTTGCATGGTGTAATTCAAAGCTATTTAGTATGGCATGTTATACCGGTTTGCTTGGTCCAGACTCAGTCCATAGACGCGATTCACTGGACCAGAAAATGTTGTTGTCCGCAGAGTGTTCACATTCAGGGCAATGATATGGTTCCTTGAATAGTCCGAGATAAACAGCCAACGTGTAGACACACTTATGGTCATGTCTAAGACATCTAAGAAAACCAGATATGACAAATAATTACACAATAACTAAGGATACATTAGTTTTGCAACATTATCCGAAACAGACTACTTCGTATGTGTTAATGTTAAAAAATAATCTGGCAACTCATTATCGTGAGATTTTTTTTTATTTCATGTTTTCTTCTTCTTCTAAACTTTAAATTTAAAGGGATTTTTTTTGCCGCCAGTCATATCATGAGATAATGACTAGAGGTAAATAAAGCGGTTGCTATTTTGCGATCTATTTCTTACAGAATAAGGAATAATTTTCAAATAATCAAGATATTTAAGTAATGTTCGGTGGTGATTGATTCTATTAACAATGAAATAACAGACAAAATCAACATAATAGTGTACTTTGTATTTTGTCGTCTAGTCCAAAGTGTCTATAGATGACCCCGACGATATGCGAATCGGTACTATTTGTCATCGAATAAAACCGATATCATACATTGCCCTTCACTTATTTTTTCTTGTATGGTAAAATTGACAAAAATTTGCAAATTTATGCCAGATATCGAATTTTCTTCTTAAACTTGAAATTATGTTCCCTTTCTGCACACACAGAAAAAAATCTTTTTGTGTGTGTGTGTATGTCACGCCTTTTAAAATCACTATACTGATTTTTGTCATGATAATGGGTCACCAGTTTCACCAATTTATCACTGCAACTATTTTGTACTTACATAAGTATTGATCTCCAAGCACGATCTCCTGGGAATGACCATCTTTGTGTATTCGGCTTACGCTATTTTGTTGAATATCTGACCAGTATATCTTTTAAATATGAAAAATAACGTAGATGTTAGACATCGCGTTGTTAAATGTGTATGATAAGCATGACTATTCTAATTTCCTTATATCAATATTATGTTATTGGTACCAGGTGATACTATCCTTACACATCTATCCTTCAATATTTAAAGTTTTGTGACAGGTGTCGAGTTTTGTCAAAATCAGTTATGCAAACTTGTTTTAATTCCGACCAGCGGTTATACGGCCATACATTGGCTTACCAAGTGATCTGATAATTGTAAGTATAATTTCATTTCTTTTGCCAATGTTGAAATAGAAGATTGCCACTGAGCAACCATTTTGAATTTCGTTAGTGTAAGAGCAGATCTAGATGGCATGCAATACCACCAAACTTGAGAACAATACTCCATTTACTTCCATCGTTATTGTAAAAACGAAAATCAAATCGGTTTGATCATAATAGGGAATCCACATCTTTACTTATAAAGTATTAAAACCTCAATTTGCTTTATCTGTCAAGAGCCATACTTACGAATTGAGCGCGATCGTCGTACGCCACAGCGTAGGGTTGCTTTAATCCGACAGCCGGAATAATGGTATAACGGTCTATAACTTGTCTCTGAGGGTCATCGTAATACTGATATATAGCGGGAGCGATCTGATCAACGACCAGCAAAAATGAATTACTCATGAAACCTACAAAACAATGGAAGACAATTATGTGACAATTTACTTTTTTTTCGACTGTCTAATCATTGAGTCAGTTTCACCAGAAATGATGCACATCATTCGCAGAAAACGTACATGGTAAACAGAAATACGAAAGAGTTGTCTTCTTTGGTCAGATTGTCAGGAACACTTTTTTAGGAGAAATATAACTTAACACATTAATTCTAAAAACTTCGATTGTCGATCCAGTGTGAGCTTTTGAAATTGTATAAGCTATCTATTACTTGACAAGCAAAAAGTGAAACTTTCAATAATTGATGGGACTTCTTTGTTCTGGTAATAACCAGCCCTACGGAAATTGTGCCAGATGCATAAAAATATGCGTTATTATTAATTGTAGAAAATAAAAATAATTAAATGTTAACAAGAGAATGTATCCACCATTTCTTCACAGGAAACATTTAACAGGCCTCAGGTCTTGGTATATATTCATACCTTGGGTTATTAAATCAGTGTACTAAGAACGCAAAAAGTCAATAATTGTATATCACTTACGTGTCGAGCATCCGTTATCTATGGAGGACTCGTGGTAACCGAATCCACAGCGACAGCTTCTGGTGGACGGGTTCGGTAGACACAACTGCTCACAACCCCCGTTGGCTTCCATACATGGACCTGCATTTAAATTCTATAACTCATGGACCTGCTTCATAATTTGAGGAAATCAAAGTACTGAACTTATCACTGTGGTAGCTTTCTTATAATTAGGTCTAATGTAGTGAAATGAGTTAACCGTAGTCAAACCAAGGACTCAAGCTGTAGCCTACAATTTCATTTCACATTTTAACTGTGGTATTAGTAAATATAAAGTGACTCCTTCGAATATGTTTTCATTTAAACATACATAAAGCATTTAAACAGGAACTATAACAGTGAATGCATTCTGTGTTGTTGCAAATGCTTATAAAGTGTCATTAATCTTTGTCATTTGGATGATTTTCATAACTTTTATATTCATCTAGTGATTTCAATAGTTTACTGAAAATAACCCAATCGATATGTCAAACTTTTCGCTCAATTATGGCACATATAAATTTAACTGGCAGTATGATTCAGTGTGATAGCACAATAAAGGGCACGCATTTCCACTATCGCAAAAAGACACAACACAAACATACAACAGCCATTCAAAACATAGATTTCCACACATACACATTGCATACATGGGAGATCTTCATCAATGACCTTAATTGCAATGCAGATTTTATTTTTTCTGTTTGACTTACTGGTATTAATGACGTTATCAACATGATTAATTTCCATATGAATGATTGCGCTGTCAGCAACGTATCTTGTCTCAAGGGGGATTCCTGTCCGCGTGTTAACCAGAGTCAGATATCGGGAATCGTTGCTTACAACTACGTAATCCTAAGCAAAAATAAACAAAAAGTACATAAACAAAAATATCTTTTCATATGAAAATTAAGTAATGTATTTTAAATAAAAAATAAATTGTAAATTGGAATTAAATCATAACACCGATACCAACTTTTATCATAGCCATAAACGTCACGTGCCAAAACCCCTGTCGAATCACATCCGGTGGTGAACTATTTAAGTAGTCGATGGAAACGAGTTCTCGTGACCGGAAGTCAAACGTGATGAGCCTCTGAGCTGCACAGTCGATAGTGAGAGCCGTGAATTGTCTGTTGGTATATCCTATCCTGAATTGGCCATTTCCATCTAGATTGGCTCCCTCAATTAATCCCAAGGACGAGTTTAACCAAAATAGCCTCCTGGAACACAATCAGTCATATTCATAGTAAAAGCGCTAGCAAAGTACCCTCGCTTTTGTTTGTTTGATTAATTAACGTCCTATCAACAGACATTGTCATGTAAGGACGGCCTCCCGTGTATGCGGTGTGTAGTGTGTATGAAATACGTGGTGCAGTATAATCATATTGTGCATTCTTGTATACTAGAACTCTTTTCCTTCGCATCATTTATTCGATTTGCTTTCTAATACATTTATTTAAGTTCTACGAACAGCAAGGGCATTGAAGAACGGTCTCACGTTCAGCTGGTGTCTTGCATGATTGAAGTATGAGGTGCCTGTTTTGGGAGATTGCGGTATGTTCATGTTGTGACTATTATATAGTGGAACTATTTGTCTTTGGATAGTGCTTAATCACTGAAGCATGCCGCCGACGCCACCATTCCCTTAATGCTGAGCACTACGCAGGACCACTAAAGGATAATAATGACTGGTATATATGCTTCTTCTTTTCTTGATATGCATTATCTCCTTAAGCGGATGTTATTTCAAAAGACAATTATAATGGAATAATGCATTCACTAAATTCATGTCTTCGGCAACAAATTGCAGTGATATAGCAAAATAAAAGTACAAAGACACAACTAGAAAAATACCGCAGCCTCCCAAAACTAGCACAGAACCAAAGTTACTGTTGATATGCCCTCGACAGGTCCGTCACCCTTGACAGATACAGACGGACTCCTCGAGTCACCACTGTCTTCATTTATACGTCACAGTCATGCTACATGTATAAAAAACTTAAACTATATACATATAAAAAAGACAAATGTGTCAAATTAAAGAAAGCTATTGTAGGTTAAATAGGCTTAGATATTCCTTTGGTTTTAGAACTATCGATATATAGACAGTTTACCTGGACAGTTATACACTACAAATTGGGCAAATTTGGGTCTCAAATACACCCATTTGGGCAGATACAAACTGGAATCCAGAAGTACTAATTAATTTCATATTACAATTATCATTTTGTATATTCATTTATGTATTATGATAAAGTTTGAGATATTGAAATAGAGGCATGCTGCATGCCTGCGTCCATAAGTTATCTTATTTAATCTTATTAAAACCTTTCGTAATAGCCAGTACCTGTTATGAGGATCGACTTTAATGTCGTCTGCCCAGACTTGTGCCATCAACCACTTCCGATATTTCCCCTCGTAATTGGCAACAGAGATATGTTCCGACCCATGTTCTATCCAGTATATATTCCGGGACATCCAATCCACAGCAATGCCTAAATATAAACATGTAACGAAACACTGAGAAACGAGGGAAAATAATTTAATTTGATATTATTATGTTTGTACAATTTTTACAGTGATTCCTAAGGTCATTAGTACTAATACAAATGTTATCTTGTTTGATACAAAACCTGATACACCTGAATCACGTCAAGCAAGTCGTTATCTATTATAACTAATCGAAAGTCAGACTCACTTTTGACTGGTGCTGGTGTCATGATAAGGTCACGTGTTATCCAGTTTCCGGTCAGAGAATCTTGGGTGACCTCTATTATTGCCTGGAATATCAATTTTTATTCACATTTGATAAAAAGAGGAAACGCAGCAAATGTTAGTTTGAAATTAAATCAATTTTGCATGAGTGAGATCATTAAAATACTATTTCGAAAATTAAACTGACTATCACTTTATTTTCAGTTGTTGCAATGGTCACAAGTCACATCGCCAGAAGTATATGTTTGTACATCAAGAAATAAATATATCTATTTGAAACTTTCTGTGCTAGAAACAAGCTCCCCTCACTGACTTGCCATCTGCTTTACTATGCATTTTGAGATCGTTATACGATAATGGTATGTTATTATATGATATTCAATATAAGAACTGTCAGTCGTTGCTGTCAGGCATACCTCACTTTCATAGCTATATGCAAATAATTTTTCGTTGACGAGGTCAGTGGTAAATACGGAAAGGTTTGCCCCGTAAATAAGAGTGGCCTGGGGGAGTTGTGACGTAGTGAGATGGTAGCTATCCATACGGTACAACCCTCTTGTTGTCGTGTAGAAAACGTAACCATGGGAACTATATTCCGATGCTGAAATAAAAGCATTGTCATTGAACTGCTAGTACAACCACTGAAAAATAACAATAGATACTCAAATTTTGATCATTTTATGGGTTATGGTGACCATATCAGATTTATCAGAAGAACACCAAACCCCTATTGCACATCTACATATTACCACTATAATTATAATATATTAGCATGTAAACTTCCAGAGGAAATGAATCGGATTTGACGGAAACCAATTGTTGACAGACACGGTGATTAATAAACGGGTCTAGCATGCATAATTAGTGTATTAAAGACTAATTAATACATACCACATTCTGTTGTGAGGGAGCCGTTGTTATACGTAGATCGCAAACGACAGAAACAGTCAACGCATTCTGTAAATAAAATGGCAATACCTAGTGATAAGAGATATGGAAAAAATTTTTTAAGGAAAACGCATTCTAGGAAACAAATCGAACCAGTATTTTTTCACATATTGAATTGCATATAAAATTTCTTAATGACATGCAATACTGGCTTCAAGGAAATGTAGAGTGCCTCTTCTGATTGTTTTGATAAAGAGAATGGATATTTAATGGAATCGCATCAACGTTTTGTCAGTAACGGAAATTCTGTAATCCGTTATTCGGTCATGAGCAAACCCTGAAACAAATTTGTTAATAAAGTTCCATAACTATGTTTTTAATTGTTTGATGAAACATAAGATAGAAAATTCCCTTCAATTGGTTTCTTTATCAACTCACCTGCCTCCATTCCTTGAAGTTGGGGTTGTTCTCGAACAATTGAAATATCACTGAAAGAGGTAGACAATGACCGTAGCTGTTGACTTTCTGCACCGAGTCCCAGGGACAGAGCTCCTGCTCGGCTATTATCTCTCCACGACAATAACAAACGGCTCTAGGTAGGGACGGAAATTTAAATCAAAACTCGGTAAAAAGAGTAATATGAAACAGGTTTAGAAATGAACATAAATAAAACAATATAAAACAGAAATAAAACAAATGTATCTGGAGGGAAACATACAAGTAGCAGGTGGTAGGGTCCGAAATGTATCACATAAAAGGTATAAATATGCTAGTTTGTAAATATTTAACTCTAAAGTGCGTATTAAGAATATGGTGGATTAGATTTCATTAATTTACGCATTTAAAAAAATGAAAATGATCTAAATAGTGTTTAAAATCCTCGAGGTTTACTATGTTTGGTGATACTCGGGTAGAATATTCCTATCCATTATATCCCCAAATGAAAGAGTCTTATAATACAGGATGCCCAAAGGTTCCTGGTTTGATTTGATTTATAATATTTACGTTCTATTAATAGCCAGGGTCAATTAAGGAAGACCTCCCCTGTATGCGGCGTCTTGCATTTGTTAAGTGCGAGGTGCATGTTTTGAGAGATTGGTAATTTGCATGAAGTGTCTTCTTGTATAGTGTAACTCTTGTCCATTTTTAGTGCTGAATCACTGAAGCATGCTGCAGAAGACAACAAGCAACACACAGCACTTGTTTATCGCTCAGTTGGGTTTGAGCTTAGTTTTGTTTTCAGTAAATGTAATATTAGTCTCTGCAGGGATTTCTGCATATCTGTGTCTTCTGCTTACCTGATAGACAACCATACTGGACCAGACAAAAGATGCTGTGGATCTGTCAATGTTTACAAACATAGGATAGCGTCTTTCTCCAGTTGTATCACAGGACTCAATCGTGTTACTTCCACTGTTGATCCAGAATAGTCTGAAATATACTGGCTAAATTATCTCTTCAAATAAGCTTTGTCAAAACAATAATCATCAAAATGAACAGTTACACACTTCATAACATAATTCGGGAACGGACGATTTTTAGGTATCTGAGAATGGTACTTTTTTACATGGTGTAGAATCAAAGTCATCCATTTGCTACTCACATTGATTCTTGTTTGTTGCATTCAATTAATGTTTTATTAACAGCCAAAGTCATGTAAGGATGGCCATCCATGATGCGGTTTGTTCCGTGTATGACGTGCAGGTGTATGTTTTGGGAGACTGCAGTATATCCGTCTTCTTGTAAAGTGGAACATTTACCCTTTTTATAGTGCTTAATCACTGAAGCACGCTGCCGAATCAGCAAGCAAAACACCCAAACCAGTCACATTAGCTTGACAACGGGCGAATCAGTCGTCCCAATCCCTCAATTACTACCAATTTTAAAGACATAAAGACGATGGAGTGTTTCGGCCATGGAACATAACTCAGAGCCTTCCTTAAAGTTGCTAGTAGTGTCGACAGGATTATACCATCCTTCTTACCCTTATAAATTCATATTCTTTCTTTTCAATAAAGATGTTTTTAAGTTCAACATAAGCATTCTGGATGGTTACTAAATATTTATTTCGACCAACTTACCATTTTTCTTAGATTAGCCAAACAAAAGTTATCATCATAAACAAAATGGCGGTTTTCGGTCCAGATTGCATTATAATTATACACTTCAGGCAATGCTTGTGTAAAATAATTCAAAAATAGTTCAACTGATTTCTCTTAGCTTAGCAATTCAAGATAAAAAATGATTCACTATAACTGCACATGTTGGCCGACATTTTCATGAAAAGGCGTGACTAATAACTACTTTTTTAAGGAATATGGAATGAATACAAAATACGGAATTAGGGTTTCTCATTGTGCGGAAAGAATTTCAGGATCACACCTTCAACAATATGGCGACACCTAGGATATTATGATTGCTGACGTTTTTCCATTTTGTACATTGTATTTTGAACTCATTGGTCAACAAGTTCGCCAACATGTTGGATTTGGATACGTTGGCACTATATGTAGTTTCCTCGTATGTTAAAGTTATATATCATGTAATTTTCACTATGATAAACTGTCATAAAATAGTATGTGATGGTTCAAGTCAATAAAAGTACCAATATGCTATAAACATAGTAGTAAATGTTTGCTTGAAATATTTCACGTTTTGAAAGAACCGCAACAGTCAACGCCATTTGAGCAGCTGAGTTGTATTGAATGTTATATATGCATGTTTCATTAAAACAAAACAAGTGAACGAAATACCTGTTCTCAGCTCGGTCTATAGTTAACATATATGGCGATCCCCCAATCATTAACGTTCGTCGATCACGTCCAGTAAGGGTTGAGCGTTCCACTTTTGGCAACGTGCCAAAGTCAGTCCAAAAGAGTAAACTACAAAAAAACCAATGCATCATATAGTACAGAGTATCACATAAACATGGTTTAAACAAACAAGTTAAAACCAAGACAAATTAAATTCTGAATGGTGAAAAATAATCTCGAAAAAAGTTAAACTTGTATTCATGATCTTTTATGTATTTATGGGATATTTACAAAAAAAAAATATTTTCTTTGTATTTTGTGTTTAAATGATAAAAGATATACAAGAGTGACCTATACACATTATGACTAATATCTCTTCCAGGTTCGTGATTTGTATGTTCCTATTTCCGATGATTATTCGTATTCATGGTGGTAATACCCACCCTGCTTCCGGATGGACAGCTATACCGCCAGGCCTATCCACTAACGTATCGACAATAACATGATGATCAGTCAGGTTTGATATCCGTGCCATGATGATAGCGTTATAATCAGGATCAGTCCAGAACACAAGGCCTCTCACATCGTCTATATCCAATCCTTTAACGTAATAATAATTATATTAAAATATATCCGCCCGAGGTCATTATTTGATATTTTGTTATGACACTGACCGAATCAAATTTCCTTAATATTAAATATAATTATTGTTTTAAAAATTTGCTTCATGCTTAGTAATCTAGAAATACATGAAGAATGGCTCGATTATATCTTTCCGAAGAACTCGACATTGAGGTATTGTGACGTCTACATCGCTATATCGACTCGGAGAGACGTCACAATAGGAAATATAAACTCGGTGTTTCTAAAAATGGAAACATCTAGTCAATATGCTAGTTATCGCCCTTCACGTGACAGTGTGATAGTCAATAAGAATGATGGATAATAGGAGCATATCTAATACATATCTTAATGCTCAGGAAAAAAGAGAAAATCATTATAGTTCCCTCCAACATAATATATGTAATTAAAATATGGTAGCATGGGTAAGCAAATGAAAACATGCGAAATATTTTTCATGACTAAAACATGCAATAAATTAATAATATGATAATTAGTATATCACTTGTACCTCGAATTTAAATGGTATATTTCACGACTTTTGTGTCAATATAAACATTTTCATCCTAGATCTTATTAATATGTAAGGGAATAAATACATGGAGGGGATGAATACCGTAATAATATCAACAAGAGGTCCATGGGCCTTGACGGTCATCTGACTATTGGCACAACACCTCAAACAAAATAGCAGTGGCAAACAATTCAGAAAATACAAAACAACTATTTTAATAGAAAAAAATAGACAATAAATGAAGATTCCTTGATCCCCACCATGCTACTACAATTCCAATATCCAAAAGATCTGTAGGCCTCATAGAAGTTGTTTAAAGATTTTAGCCTATTTGACCCCTGTGACCTTAAATGTAGTGTGTAGTCCTTCATCCCATCAGGCTCAATATACGTAAGTACTCTAGGCCTTTTGGTTCTTGAGAAGAAGTCGATTAAAATATTTAACCTATTTGATCCCTGTGACCTTAATAAAGGTCAAGGTCATTTGTATTCTTTTTACGCACGGCGGACGGCGCACGGCGGATAAGGACGGACGATGCATGATGACAATAGGTCTTTTTTCGGGTCAGATGATTCTTAAAAATCGCAATATATTCTCAAACAGTTCCTGCATCTCAGCAAGAACCAATGCGTGCATACTATTAATACCAAACAGTTATATAAATCCAAACGACCTCAGCTGCTTTCCTCAAAGATTTCTGGAGGTACTAAAAGGCCAAATTGTTCATAGAAGTCAACTGCTATCACAAATGTGCAAAAATAAGTTATAAAAGTTAGTACAATGAACATTCCCCCGGCGTGAAAGCTGTGGGTAATGGAATTCACATTTTGTAAGGATTTTGATTCTGAGAGCAAAGATGGATTATTTATTTTTTTCATTAAGATCAATTTTGGCCTCGCCCTTCAGGCCTAATGGTCAGTAAATATATCCATAATGTTCAAATTCTATCCCAATACTAATAATCATACAATGTTTGAATAGTGTCCTCTAGGACTAATGAATGAATACATTTATATATTCATAAAGGTATTTTACTTATAAAAGACTTTTATCAAATTGAACACCTTCGCAAAGGAAAACCTCTTGATACAAGATTGTTTTTTCTTTTTGACAATTTTTTTTTATATCTCTAACGTATAAAGAGTACCTTATTTTACCAAATTTGATTCAAGAAGAAAATTGTTTGGTACTTTGTCACAGGTGACCTATGCTGAAACACATTTCGCTGCGTAGTGTATTAATGGTCAACTGCGTGACAGAAAAGATAATGAGATGAAGTCAATATTTATCCGTATGCTTGCAAACATTCTCAACATATATCCACACTGCATACAAAGGATGTCAACCTGTATTACCTGAGATGGTGATAGAAATTTGGGCGAAATAAAAAAATGCATTAAAATATTATATTATCGTTTGAAAAGTAATCGGATACCTGGATAATTTAATATCTGAGTGAAATGCAAACTCAGCATTCTTAAATCACTATTTATCACCTACCATTTATAGTTCCAAATGTCTCCACGCACTCTGGCTGATTCCATAACTCGTTGGCATATGTTATCTTCTGTAAATGCCAAAAAAATCGTGTAAGAATAATTGATAGTGGCTTTACTTATATATATCAACACAATGGAATTAAGCAAAAAATACTAAAGTCTTAAGGTGATACAACGTAGACGTATAGCAACAAATGAAAATCCAGATAGTTGTATTTCTTTATTTACCAATGCTGGATAACGAATTTGTCTTCATAAAACATTTTGATAATTTATAAAAAAAAGACTTAATTCAGTGTACGAAAACATACTCTTTCCTACATGTGTATATAAAGTTGGATCAGAGTCGAACGTCATATAATTGTTTTGCGTTTTACTTCTATTGTATATTTGCTTTAGTTTAACGGCCCATTGGCCGCCAGGGACATTTCTTCTGTCAATCACAACATCTGTTTTGAATAACAAAGTTTCCAAGAAATACTTTGTATTGGGATAAGTTCAACATCTCAAATTATCCTAGCGAGTTTTGATTTTGTATACGTACACAAATAGTCTTGTGAGTCCTATCGACCAATACACAAGTCTGGCCGAGTGGATACACCGACAATGACGTAAACATTCGGTCTGGATACTCTGCCAGGTGATTTGTCGAGTCCTGAATAAAAAGGATTTGAAAGTAGAATGTCAACACTAAAATTACAAAAAAGAAATAATTCAATTAGTTTCAACCTGTATATAATCTACTTTATACTAGTAGATTGAAATCTTGGAATAAATAAATCGTATTGGAGCGAAAAGGTCTTAACAAGTCTATGGACGTTCACAAAATATGCCGACCTTACAATATATCACACACTACCAGATGTCTGACAGCGAGTTAGTTGATTTTTGTTTGATTTTTTTAATAAACAACGTCCTTATTAACAGCCATGGTCATGTAAGGACGTCCTCCCATGTATATGTTGTGTAGCGTGTATGTAGTTTTTGATGCGTGTTTTGGAAGACTGCGGTATATTCGTGCTCTGTCTTCTTATATAGTGTTGCGTTTTTATAGTGCTATATCAGTCAAGCATGCTGCCGATGAAATCAATCAAGGTATTCCACGGTCACATAATACTGACAACGGGCGAACCAGTCGTTCAACTCCCTGTATGCTGGGCGATTAGCAGGAGTAGAAACTACCACTTTTACAGACTTTGGTGTGTCTTGACGAGAAGACAGAGCCAAGAGACTAACTCACGAGGTAGATCGCTCAACAGAAGGCCAATTTGATGTCTGCTAAAACCTCGAGCATATCGAATACACTGAAACTGTGTCACATAGAATGAGATAGAATCTTGCACGGCCATTGATAGATATTTTTCTTGATTAAACGGTAGTTCATGTCCATGAGTAATACAGAATAAACAATGACGTATAAACACTATACATTGGCCTATTGCATCAAGCAGGCTCAGCCAGTCAGTGAAATCAATTTGACCTTTTAATCTATAGAGTATTTGATTCTATCACATCAGCGAATACAGAAGATTTGAAATGAATTTATCCATTTGACCTCGCGCCTATGACCTCTAAGGATCAGCCAGGACCAAATATTGAATATGATGTTAAACGTTTGACGGGGTTTCATTCCCGGCGTGAAAAAGGCAGGGGTCACCTACCCAATCACGTAGGTTTATTTCGGGCTCTTGAAAATTGTATAAATTGTTTTGCAATCGATGTAAATAAACATTTTTTTAATTTCAAATTCCCCATGGCAAGTCAGATTAATGATCTTCAGTATTGCAGTAACAAACAATGATAAACTGTTGATAAATATCAAATGTTAATAAGGTGACTGCCGACAAATTTTAACATTTCATATCACCTTTAGTAACGTACTCACCATATTGTAGTTAAATTTGCTGAACACCGTACTGTCCGATGTGGTTTCCATCACTATCGGACCAGGGGAGGTAAACGGATTCAGGCCTGTATAATAAAGTCGATTGTTTAGTGTGAATGTCGGTATGTTTTGGGAGACTGTGGTATATTTGTGTTGTGTCTCCTTGTAATATTGGCACTCATTCCTATTATAGTGCTATTTAACTGAAGCATGCCGCCAAAATCACTACATGTTTTGTCCATCTCCAGTATATACTGTATATTAAATTATGAGTGCTTGCTTGGTACAGTGTACCAGAAAAAATAGTTCAATCAATCATAAGTATGCACGAAACATTTTAATTGGGAATTTACTACAATACGTGCGTATCGCATGAATCGTAATGTTGTATAATGACTATATCAATAGCAGGTACAATATGCGTACATTACATGTATACATAATGCATTAATCGACTATCCCGAGTCTATGACGAGATGACGAGACTATGACGAGACTATGACGAGATCACAGAATACTATTATCAAGATCCGAATCATTAATAGTTAGTCATGGAGTGAACAGCTTAACGACATGAGTTGTGTATCTGATATCACAGATTTCTGATTCATGGTCGCTAATTCCTTCGGTTTGCTAATACAATGTTGTTAATCGTATTATCTGATTGTTAAATACGATGTCACGAGACATATTATGACCCTTTCTTGGATCCAAACACACACGTATATAAGCACCAAACAAAATAAAAAAAAACAACCTATGACACTATAAATTTAATTACTAAGTAACAAGGTAAAATGTAATATATTACTTACTGTTTACGATGAGTATATCTAATTTTCAGCTATATATTTTCAATACAAGTGGTTCATATGATTTCATGTTTCAAGCAGAAAATACTAACCTGCGGTCAATGAGGTTGTCATGACCAGTGTTGTTAATATGTAAAGAAACGTGTCCATAATTACCACACTGCGACAATGGTTTGTTTACTTGATATTCTAATACAATGTTAAAGTCCATATGTAGTTTTTACATAGCCTATTTCGAAGTAGTAAGATATGTCGCACCACACTGGAGGGGATTCGTGCGAATGATGGACGAAATCTGTGTTTCTTGTCACAATATTCTAAACATTGGCTACCTTGATTCTTATTTCTATTCTTCTTAATTGGTTACTTTATAAAACAAATTAAGTCTGTTTGAAATTTTACGAGCATATCAATGTTCTGTGTGTTGCTTACAATCTCATTATTTTGTTAATATGAAAAACTTGGTTATGCATTTTCTATTTAAATTACATTATACAAGTCAATTCCTAACACATCTTGCAAATTCTTAACACATCTTGCAAAAAGGAGCTTTAGAAAAAAAGGTGACAAAGTTTAGAAAATGATCTTACTGTTCTTTCAAAGTGACTCTTAACGTTCTAACGTCTATATTGACACTGTGTCATTTTTGGCCTTCAGTGGAGTTGTCGCCCATGTGAGGACAGGTTTGGTTGTAGCCTTTTTATCATAAGACATACTTTTGATGAAAATAATATTAAGCATTACATATATCTAAAGATAAACACAACAAAACCATTAAGTAATTATTTTATCATCTTTCATTCCATCCTTAGGATGAACATACATTTAGCAAAGACTATAAAATTGGTAGTTTTTGCTGCAGTTTAGCGCTCGGCATAAATGAAATGAAACGACTGGTTCACCCGTTATCAGTATAGTGTGACCAGGTGGGGTGTGTTGCTCAGTGTCTTTGGTAGCATACTCCAGTGATGAAACACTATAAAAAGAACAAGAAGACACAACACGAATATACATAAGTCTCCAAAACCACGCACCACACACTCCACACAAGGTACACATCGCATGCATGACCTTGGGCGGTTATAGGACGTACATATAATATAGAACTCAACCAGACTTTAGCAAAGATTAAAAGGATAATATAAACATCAAGGACATTAATAACTCGATTTTATCCGCTTTGTTCTTAAGTTTTTAATTTTCTGAATGAATTTTAAATGGTTTCGACTCAGCGTTTAACAGAAGTGACGGTTGACACGAGTTGAATAATTGAAAGTGATGAAAAACCTGAAGGCCCAGACAAAAAACAATTGAATGTGTGTATCCTACCATGTGGTGTATCTCAAGTAGTTGCGGTAGTCTCTACTTATCAACGGACATCTTGGATATAAATATTAAGTACATGTTACTAATGATACAAGGAGACTTTCATTAGTTTTTCCACAGGAGTCATGTCAATATCTTGTTTGTAACTAATGTTTTTGTTCATAACAACATTTAGATGAAGTCATTGTAGTTTTAAATAAAATTATGTATGTTTATTTCAATTTACTATTTGTCCAGTTGGCATTAATACTCCTGTCATTGCCAAAATAATACAGTTCAATGCTTGTCGGATTGTAACAATGTTCTATTAACAGCCAGTGCCAATCAAGGACTCTCGTATAAGCAGCATGTTAATTGTCTGAGCTGAGTGTGTAGCTGTGGAAGGATTTGGTATACTATTTTGTGTTGTGACTCATGTCCTTTTTTTTTTACTGCTATCCCAATTCCAACGTCCTACCTGCGTTACCTTACCTACGTAAGAATTGTACCTGTATCATAAAATGCGACTAAATTTAGAATTTAAGATGTTATCTTTTCTTTCCTTCTACATTACTTTTACTTCATGTAACTTCCTTTGACACAACCCCACTTTTGGCCATTGGTTGAGCGCTCGTCCCTATATGAGGAAGGCTTTTGGTATTCTTATCTAACAAAAACAATAGCAGACCAGATGAATTAGTATTAATCTTCAGTTAAAAGTTACTTTCTTTACATCATTACCAACATTGAAAAGTTTGAGCATCTAATTTTACTTCATGATTAAAACATTGAAAAGAATTAATTGCGTCCCGAAAAAACTCCCATGACATTACAGCCTCTACGGAATTATATATTTATTGCGCAATTGTCATTTTATATTTTTGTGTTAATAATTAGAAATACTGTTACATGGGTAAACACCAACTATAGTTCAAATGATAATTATCGTTTTTGAGCTCTGTCGGGTTGAGCATATCTAAGAACTACTGAAACATATCAGAAAGGCGTATCAAAACCACAATGTATGTCACGAAACTAAAGTACAGTAACCTATAGCACTGTTTAACTATAGTAACATGCATAAAAAAGTTACTATGCCAAATAACAGTTACACAGATTGTATGCTATTACACGTTTCTCTTGTGTTGTTGGCGTATTCATTATTAAATGGTAACCACTGAATTTGAATCAATTTTTGTATTCCACATTATTGAATGACACCACATGTCCAAATCTATCTCCGGTCTTAGTTAGAATTGCCTCCCTTGGTACACTGCGGTATTACTCCTGGTCGCTATTCTCTCTTAACCCGAGCTGGTCGCTTCCAGTACGTATCTGGCTACCCTGGCTGGCTAGGTGAAAGGCAAGAGACTTGACCATTACACGACCTGATTAAATAGTTCCGTCGGAATTGTAACGTCATTAATACTCAACCATGCACAACCACTTTTTGGAAGTCAGGTTAAGATTAAAATAATTATCCATCCCCAATGCGATGAGACAGGATAATCAAGACCCTCGGATTAAGATGCCTAAACTGCCAAAAACTAAAGTTTAATAACTTGTCGATATGAGATTTTCCCGCCTCGCACCATTTATCAGTGACGTCTTCTAAAACAACGGTTTATACAGCAGTAGGACGACTGGTTCGCGCGTTGTCATTTGCTTGGTGTCTTGGCGACATGCTTCACTGATATTCATGTTGAACTATAAAAACGACAGAACTTCCACTATGGAAGAAGACACAACACAAATAAACCACAGTCTTCCAAAATAAAGACACGACATTAATATACCGCAGTCTTCCAAAATACGCATTGCATACACGGGACATCGTACTAACATGACCCTGGCTGTTAATTGGACGTTTATTAAACAGGCAAACAATTCATTAAAATGTCCATCAGAAGAAATGTTTTTACGGACATAATTTTATGAACGACACACGCATGCGAAAACTCCCAATATTTCACTAAAAACAACTGGGACGGAAAAATCAAATTACGTTGTGTTGGGACTTTTTCAAATTAAACTTTCGCTTTGTGTTTGAAAAGATGTAATGTGATTATCAGCCCACACTATTTAACCAAACCGTTGTTGACATTGTAACACATTTGAGAGTAAAACGTAATCGAAAAACTAATTCAGTGTTGCCCAGTAGAACCACGTTTTGACTTCAGTACAATACAACCCGCATTACACTTTCATCATTTCCTTCGAGGATTTAAATTTCGATTTGATACTCATTAAATTCACGTGAATCAGTTTAATACCGATTTTAAGAGTGTTGCTTGTGTGGATCAATTTCAGAATGCGCATGATTTCCTTCTCTATAACTATGACTATTTGTTATGTTCTAACACTTTTAAGACCGCACTATGGTGTATATGACATACTTTAGCACTCCTGACACTATGAGATAAACAACTATTAAAGTAAACACAGCTGAATTGACAGATAGATTTATATCACCTCTGTCAGATAAAAGTTATCCCAGCTGTGTTTGATGTACAATTTTTGGAATGATATGAATGATAATGTCATTTATTAATGACTTTTCCAAATTTCAACTTCTGATAAATACCATGAAAATGCTATTGATAAACATAAATTTAATTAAGATTGGCAAAGTAATTGAAACTTGAACAGATGACCATGTTGATTATCTGCAGTTAGGGCTTAGAATTGTTTTGCTTGGTTTGGATTTTAACGACAGCCTCCGAAGTGTACAAAGTGTTAGGATGGTCATGAAAAAAGATTTTTTTTTCTGCTCAACCAAAGACGTCATACCCATCATAGTCTTGTGTTAATCGGCACCTGTTTTGGAATAAGAATATTTTGTTTATTTGATTAAATTAACATCGTAATAAGAGCAAGAGTCATGTAAGGACGACCTCTCAAATATGCGGTGTGTTGCATATATGAAGTGAGTGGAACGTTATTTGATTGACTGCAGTATATTCGTGTCTTCTTGTTGAACTGTTGCCCTTTTTACTCAAATCGCTTTTTCATCCGTGGTTCCGCCGTCTGTTAACAATTCTGGCTACCGCTATTTCGCAGAAATTTCTGAAGAGATATAAGATTTCATAATTATGTATGTTCACCTATGGCCTTAGTTGGGCATATCATATTTTAAAACCAATTGGTCAACAAGATGGCCGCCAGGCAGCCATCTTTTTAATTTTGAAAGTTATAGATTGTTACCGCTATTTCTCGGAAAGTGCTGAAGGGATCTTTCTCAAATTTCATATGTACATTTGTAGGTTCTTCTAATGCCCTAGTTTTGCATATTGCATTCTGGGACTGATCAGTCAAGAAAATGGCCGAAAGGCTGCTATCTTTAATTTTGCTAATTGTTATCGCTATTTCTCAGAAAGTACTGAACGGATCTGTCTCATATTTCTTCTGTTTGTTCCTATAGCGCCGTTGTTGTGTATATTGCATTTTGGGATTGATCAGTCGTCAATATGATCGACTAGCCGACATCTTGGATTTTGATTTGAAGTTTGAAAAGCAGAGAAACGATCACTCTTTCAATTGTCAGACATAGATCATTACTCGGTGGGCGCCTCTTTAATGCTAAGCTGGTCGGTAAGGTTTTTTCCTTTGGAAACTGCAGCTTTCATTCACCATCTAAATCTGTCACTTCCTTAACTGATCATGGACGTTAGTAGGGCGTTGAAGGAATCAAACCAATCTATCAGCATAAGATAAAGCAAACTGGGCAGCAACTGCTGCAAAATATCAAATGTAACAATTTCATCAACCTTCACCAGTCTCCTTCACCTTAGTTCCTACAACAATACTCCAATATAATTGAGAGCGTTGTTGTGGTTAATGTGAATTAAATCTTGGTGTGCTATATCCGTGGTAACGAATGTGAAAAAGGACGGGTGTGAACTAGAGTCCTCTTGTGCACATGACCGTTTAGTTTTATTTTGATTGTTTACAGACACCTTGCAGTAAGGTGATCATAATATGCCATACGATTAAGGTCATGCCAGAGTCCGTTACGAGTTATGAGAGGTAAAACAGGGAGGTCTTAACTATTTTCCTTGCTAATATTCGCTTCCTTTCCCCAAGTGATGTGTCTCACCTATTTGCGTACGATCCATTACATACTTTTGACTAGTAGGGATTAAAATGAAAGTATCGTATTTCCACTATTGCACCCCGCTCAATCACGCCACACCACACATGCCTTAGGAAATCAGTTACTATATTTTACAAATTGTGTTTATTTCCCTGCCTAAATTGTTCAAAATCATTTAAGTCATGTTATGACAAGCAGCGTTTTAATGACATTTACATCCAACTTACATATCTATAACATACTCGCGTTTCCGATTTTAAGTTCGGTTTATTGATAATGTGTGTTGATATATTAAGCTATCTATCTTGAAACATAATACAAATCAACATTTCACTGCTGAAGTTACCACTACTTTTGTTATTCTAGTTCGATTGATCACAGCCGTATGAGTTTAAACGGAGACGCGCAAACATTGATGTTGATGGACGAAATGGAAAGCAATAGAATCCAACCAAATCGGGCAAGTGATCAAATACTTAATCCAACTAAGCCGGGAACACCATCGCTTTAATAAACGATTACAGTGTTGTTAGTTAGAAAAGCTAGGAGTTATCCGTTGTCAACTTAAAACCAAAACATAATTGTCTTATTTGGAATTTCGGTTTTTGTTCTATCATAAAGTCGTTTACATTGCATACCATTCATTGCAATACGACTATACGTGTTGTAATTAGCACTATATTGATAGGTCCTGTGTACAACTCGACCCAAATGAATTTGGTTGGTATATTAAACAAAGCCACTTTACACTGTTTTATAGTATCTGTTTGTGGGTTCTAGGACACTAAACTATGGCTGTAACTGTTTAGGAATTCCAAATCGCTTTGAGATGACCGGCATCTTAATTAAACTAATCAGTAAGGCCAGTTAGAGAGTCAGTACCGGAAACGCCGCAGCAAAATACACAAGAACTTCCAGTCATTATGCATGCAGATAGTCCATCGCGCTAACTTCATTTGGCGACATAAATAGCATTAATTCTTGATCCAGTAATACTGAGCCCTAATACGTCTCTGATGGGGCCGATATGTGTCCCTGGTTAGTGCTAGACACTGACAAAATCTTCTTTGAATATGATGAGAGGGTTATATGGTACCCAAGGTAATAAGCATAATTAAAATTAAAGTTATAGTATCAAACTATAGATGATTGTGGTTTTTTTTTATCTTTTCCCAATACTTTCTACATTTTTAATAACCAATTCTTACATTTTTAATAACCAAACCTACTTTTGATGTGCTTGAAACACTATGATCCATTAAAAATTGTAAACAAAAAATAACTCTCACTCTAAAAAGAAATCATATGAGGGTACATGCATTTAAGTTTTTTCGTGGAACATATAAATCAAATTGATTCATGAAGTATTTTAAACTGAATTGACTATGATGATGATGATACAAATATGCATGTAATACTGTCAAAACACTTTCAGATACTGATTCCAGACGCCTGATGCAATCATCAAATGAAACAATCGAGTTATGCCTATACCCCCGCGTAACGAAGTCAAGGTGGCGTGTGCTGGTTGGGTGGGTATACTGGAATCAGGTTGTCCGTCTGTCTGTCTGTCTGTCTGTCTGTGCACCTCGATTTGGATTAAAGTCTGGCATAAAGTGAGTCATTACTAAAACACGCACTGTGCACTACATACACGCTACATCCGCATACATATATAAGAGGCCGCCCTTATATGATCCTGGACGTTAAGTTCGTCCATACATTGGAATACCGCACCAATTTATATGACGCTATACCGGAAGCTGCGGAGGTTGTTCTGAATTCCAGAAGGGTTTCCGATACGCTATGACATTCCACTTTTATTTTTCTAATAGGAGAAAATTGTCTTTATATAACATTGAATGTTTAAAATCATTAAATGTATCAAATAAAAGCAATGAAATAAAAATTAGATGATATCTCTGAGGTTGTTGCGGTCCCTGTCGTAAAAGTGAATGGATTTTCAAATACCGGAAGTAATGATAAGAGGGAACCCGTCCGGAACGAAATTCCAGATTTATAAAAAAATATTGTAAATTGACATGGGTTTTCATTTCCTTTTTGGCCTATTCACTGATTTTTTTAGGGGCGAAAATATGGCAAAACATGATAATTACGTATAGAAACAGTCCTGAGAAATAACGAAAATTAGTTAGCATTTGTAAGATACAGAGGTTTTGTATATTGTACTATCGTTAGAAATTAAGGACAAAAAACAACAGGATAGAGACTACATTCACCCTAATATTACGATTTTTTTTGAAAATAATTTTTTCTATTTTCGGCCAGCATATTTGCACGGATGGTATATTCTAAACTCAAATACCACAAAAACAAGTTCGAAAACATCAATTCTTCTTTGCGATTTTGAAATCTACAAGAAAAATGCAAGAAAATAAGAACTGTTAGAAAAAAATGACATGGGTTTTCCCAAAAGTATTGAGCTACCATGATTGTTCAAACAAACCAAACAATGTGTTATTCAAATTGCGTTTCGTCCGTGGTCCATTCGTTGACAATTCTTGTAAGAGCTATTTCTCAGAAAGTACAAATAGGATTTCTCTCAGAAAATATGGAAGGGATCTGTCTCATATTTCATTTGTGGATTCCTTTGGCCTTAGTTATGCACATTGCATTTTGAGATCGATCGGAAGACAAAATGGTCGACAGGCAGCCATCTTGGATTTGGATAGTTAATTCTTGTTACCGTTATTTCTCAGAACATATTTAAGAGATATAAAGGTTTTCGTAGGTCCCTTGTTGTGCATATTGCTTTTCGAGACCGACGGTCAACAAGATGGCCGACAGGTTGTATATACATGCACGCATCTTTTGAAAGTTAAAGCTTGAAAAGCAGAGAAAAGATCATTGATTCTATTGTCAGACATAAATAATTCTTTTGTGGCCGCCAGGATCCGTCTGGAATCTCTTGGTTTATACATGTATGAATGCTTGATATATGCCATTTCAAGTAAACGTTTATTTCAACAATGTTCTGATATACCATCTTTTTTTCAAGCCTTTCAGTGTCCATTGTTGTAAGAAATTTCAAGTATTGATTTCATTAATGGCAATTACGTTCTTCATAATTAAGTTAAGACGCTTAATTGATTCGTCCCTTAGTTCTACAAAAATAAAGATCGGATTTTAAAACCGACAACCATGCACAAGGGAGCATGTTTTCCTCAAAGCCTTCTTAACGATAATACCCGCATCACTTTAGCATCATGTAATTCTATTGTACCTGCATTCGTCACTTGAAATTAACGCTCTTCACTGACATTTATGTAATGTTTTGTTATTTTTTCCACCTTGCGTATAACCCAATTATTCTGAATAATTACTGAATGTTTCTAACAATTTCACTATGAATATTGCAAAGCAATGAGTATTATCATTTTAAAATGCTGCACCGATGACAAATGGCGTTTTTTCTCTATCAGAAACAGGAACAGAAAATTTAGTATTTTTCTTCAGTTGCAAAAGTTACTTACTTTACACCATTAATACCTGTTTATTTTACTTTTATGTTAAAAAATATTAAAACAAATATTAAATTGCGCTCTGAAAAAAAATCTTTGGCCTATGTCCTATATAAAATAAAGTACTGATTGCGCATGTACAAAAAGCGAAAGGAATTATTTAATATGATATCTTTGTATTAAAGGTGCTCCTTTAAAATGACATTTACAATTGGAAATGAATTGTATTTAAAAATCAAAATATTTGTTTTCTGGATCTTTGATGTCTAAAGCATTGACAAGTAGACGCTTTATAACATATTACTGTACTCGTATTCAACAGAATAAGAACAAATACAAATGGGTATCGTTATTTTCAAGTAATAAATTACTTCATTACTTGCGTTGTAAGTGCGACATAATATTTACAACAACATACTATGTACTCAATTCAGCAAAACATAGTAACTTATCTATTGAGTCTTTAATTTTCTACAGAATAACTCTTATTAAAACACATACTGAGTTGAAGGGAAAAAGTTACAATTGAACACAAAGAAAACAAATATTTTGTCGTTAATTTATCAATTGTTATTTGTGTACAAATCTGTCTTCTAAATAGCCTTTTTAATTAAACGTTGACAATCAGTTACGCCAGCAACACTCTTTATGTTCGTGCTTCACTGTTTTCACGACATTAATGCTACCAGATGAATAATTGCAATTCCATTCAGTTTGTTGAAATCCTAACTATCTGTTTCGACCGCTATTTTTGTTAATCGTACTTGACTGGTGATCGACCAGTACCAAAAGGTCACATTACCGTCAACGAAGCGTACCATCTAAATGCGACATGGTAAATATTAAGTCCGCTAAGGTTATATATGGATTCAGGAAAATCAATAGCATGTTTCCGGACGAAAATCTCACTTCAGCTAGACGGGCGAGGTGACCAAATTGGAGAGGTAATTCATCAATTTGGAGTTTCGAGCGATACTTTGACTGTTTAGGAAGAGGGCACAAAGTAGCCTGAATCTCTGTATATGTATTCCAAGCTTCATATACGTTTGTCCTCTTGAGTACATCCTAACCTCTACCTTAACACCGCCTCACTTTTGGCCTTTGGTTGAGCGCTGGCCCCTGTGAGGTAGGCTCTGTGAGGTTGTGTCCACTGGCCGGATCACAATAAAAAGGTAGTTTCTGTCCCTGCTTAATGTTCAGCATACCGGTAATGGGACGACTGGTTTGCCCGTTGTCAGTATAATGTGCCCGGGTAAGGTACACGTATGTTGCTTGGTATCTTCGACAGCATGCTTCTGTGATATTGCACAATGAAAAAAGGGAAAAAGTTCCACTTTACAAGAAGACACAACACCATTATACCGCAGTCCCCCAAAACACACTACATACACGCTACACACCGCATGAGAGGCCGTCCTTACATGACTCTGGCTGTTAATAGGACGTAAATCTAATTAACCAAATCAAACCGCTTGAGTACATCAACGAGCGCGGGTGTGTGATATATGCTACAGGTTACCTATTTTGATAATATAAGATGGGCTTTTGAAATGTATAACTTACTCGTATTTCGAAAAAACATTTTTTATTGATTTAACTATAACCATCAATAAATCTTTGTTGTTAAGATGCTACCCACCTGTTCTTATTTGCCTACCAAAACGCTTTATATAAAATTAATTTAATTATACTCAGCAAAACTTTTTGACTTATTTTTTCAACATCAATTGATTAATAAGGAATAAATTAAGGCGTACGTAGCTATTAAAATTTCAATTTATTTTTTCATTACCATTAAACATTTAAATGTTCTTAATCATGCACTAATTTCATTGATTTTAATGATTTTAATTATTTTTAAACCAGTGATGAAGACAATTAAAAGAAAATTATAGTTTAACAATTTTTGAAAATAATTTTTGATTAATTCAAAAATATCATTAATCAAATCATTAAAACTAATTCAAAAATATCATTAATCAAATCATTAAAACCTCGCTAAAGATGCTCGACCGGCGACAGAGCATAAACGATAAACTCATCAATTGAACAATATTTGGCGTTTAATCGTGTATATATATGTCTAATTAACACAAAAAATAATTTTAAATCATTAGTATTGCTTTTGGCGTATGTGCAGTCAGAATTTCATTCCATATAAAACATAGTGCTACCGAATTTTTTCGGTATACAATTAATTATTTTTGATATTTTAATCTTGAAGAAAAATTAGAATCTCAAACTTTTCAATGGCGGTAATGGTGTAAAGTAAGTATCTTTTGTAACTGAAGAAAAATACATAATCGTCTGCTTCTGTTTTTGACAGAGACAAAAAATACCATTTGTCAGCGGTGGAGCATCTGTAAGTTATTTTTCGCTTATATGATATTTTAACAGCATTAAAGATGATCTTTTGTGAAAAGATTAAGAATCAAATAATGTTCTTTTTCATGCAAATTCATTCAATTTTATTGAGGTTTTAATGCAAAAAAATTAATGATATTTTCATGATTATTTAATAGCTATTCTATATACTAGTGTTTCGCCGCGTGATTGGATTTAAAGTAACACAGGGAAAGCAATTTAAATAGGAAAACTGAGGTTTTCTTATTTAACAACAGGCACTGTAGTCTATAATCCTATTTACAGACATCTTTTAGGAGATAGAGGGCCTCTTTGTGAAGCCATTGCAGGCAATATTGCAGTTTCTGAAGAGGTGATTTCTGGGTGCAGATGGTATGAACTAAGATTATATGACCTGCAATGAAACATTAATGAGTAGTACATCTAACAAATGTATTACATATCAAAGACACACAGTTTAACAAAGGATGACAATCATGAGTTCGAGGCCCTGATAGGGCACGAGTCAATAAATTGTCATTCTTTGTTAAATTATGTTTCTTTGATATGTCATTATTACTAAACACAATATATCATATTCACTATGTGTTGTTGATCCAAAGTTATAATTTGACAATTTCCACAATAATCATGTCAGCATGTCGAACCGACTATCACTTCGTCATAGAAACGTCCTTTTTGGGGGTACGTAGATGTGGCGCGGTGATAGAAGGCGCAGGTATGTTTGGCTAGGCGATTGGGTACCGTAGATCGTAAGTTCAAGGCCCGGATAGGGCACGAATCAATACATTTTCATCTTTTGTTAAATTGTGTTTCTTATATGATATTTAACAAATGTATTACTAATTCATTTATGCGATGCATTAGATGTCATTTTCCTAACAGAGCCACACCTCTCTTATCATAACTATTAACTACATACACACAAAACACGAATATACTGTTGGCGTTGCCACTCAAAACACACATACATTAGGACACGCAACACGCGAGAGGTTAAGGTAGGTCCATACTTTTGAAAACTGCGCCAATTCATATGACGCTAAACCGGAAACTGCGGTGGTTCTTTTGAATTCCAGAATGCAATGGTTTCCTATATTTTATCGAACGTGTGCATCTTTGTTAAATTCAGAGAAAGAGCGTTTTAACTGAATAACAGTTGTAATTGGTCATGAGTATTATTATGTACATGTACGTACAACGATGAAAGATTTCGAAAATAAGCCGGTCTCGTAAGTAAGCCTATGGTTCGTTACAGGACAAATGACATCGAAAATAAGACGGGCTCGAAAATAGGCCGGTCTCGAATATAAGCCTAGGATTTTCTACCAAAAACAATATAATAGTTTTGAAAATACCTGTAAGAAAAAAATGACATGGGTTTTCCCAAACGTATGAAGCTACCTTAAGCCTATTCAACCAGCCAACCACTTTCTCCTATCGTTAAATATTTGTACTTATAACTCTAGGTACTTTGTAGAATACGTGTGGGTGCTGATTGGCTCAATATCGGTAGAACAAGTAACCACATCAGCTAACAAGAACTGCTAGACCATGTTCCCCTTTCATATTTTAGGACAAAAAGCATTGATCTAACACTTTTATTTACGGTTGATTGTCGAGTGTAAACTATTAGGTAAATAACAATGGTTATCTGGGTATGCTTTGGGATTCTTTGGTGTGAACATGACTGAAAAGGTTTCTGAGTACTCCTTGGCGACACTCAAAAGCGGCGATCAAAAGGAATCATGATGGTAACTAGTGCATCGGTGGTCACATGGGACATGACTCTAATTCAAAATTTCATTATGGCTGTCTCTTGAGCGTGACGTCACAAGCTAAGTTGTATCTTTCTTTGTAAATACAATCACAAATTATCGGCTACGCTAGAACACACCGAAAAGATGGCTGCTAAAGAGTAGAATGTGTCGCCGCTGTGCTGTCCGCACCGATTGCTGATATATCCGGATCGAACACCAATCTAACATAGGAAGCAAGTCACACAAACAGCGATACTGTCAATCCATCTGGTTACTGACGCAATGAATATTGAGGAATGAAAGAGCTGTGTTGTCTATGAAATATGCAATAATCCGTTTTAAAATAACGAGATATTCTTTTTGTCCGTTTTCACTTATCTTTCCTACTATGAAGGGTTATCAAATATACTGTCTCGTGTGGAAGACCCATAATTATGTATTTTTAATCGAAATTCCATTATGAATAACTATAAGCAAACTTGAATATGTGACACTCTGACAATGGTAGATACATTTTAAAATTAATTAAGTGACTACTGTAGCTTCCCATTAGAAAGGTTATATTTTGACACATGGACTAAAGCTTGTTCTTTTTGTTCGTGGCATTGTTGTTAAGAACGCTTTCAACAGACCGACCACGATGACTATTTCAGCTTTGTCATATATTCTCGTAGTTTTGGCTGTGACTAAGTCTCCCTTTTCGCTACATATAACAGTGAACGGTGTCGCCACTAATGGGCCTTATTAACCGGCTGTTGTCATTAAGATCTCGTCAGTAATGCTCAAAGCTGAAGTTTTAGAATAGGCCGACTAAAACCTAAACAAGACGTAGTTCAAATTAAATATTTATATACTCGACGGGTTGTTCAACAATACTTATTCAACAAACCATTTATCTAAATCTTAATGAATAAATCAAAACGGGCAAAAAGCACGTAGAGGTTTTTTTCATGCATATGATTCTTGATATTAAACATAACTAAATGTGTGTGATATCCGCTCTATTGTTTGAATAGATCGACGCCCTATGGACAGCTAAGGTCATGTAAGGGCGGCCTCCTGTGTATGCGATGTGTTGCGAGTGTGTGTTTTGGGAGACTGCGGTATGTTCGTGTCGTGTCTTCTTGTATTATGGAACTCTTGTCCTTTTTATAGTGCTATATCACTGAAGCATGCCGCCGCAGACACCAAGCAACACGCCCCATATGGTCACGCCTCCCTTGATACCACCTCACTTTTTGCCTTCTGTTGAGCGCTCGTCCCTGTGAGGTAGGCTCTGGGTTATGTTCTCTGTCCGAGATACGCTTAAGTCTATCCGCTCAAATGATATGTTTGTGCTGATTATCAATATTTGAAGCAGCTGTCATTAAACGATATTTGTTTTTATCCCCTTGCTTCCTAAGCGATGAAAATGGCCGTCGATGGGACGAAAATGAAAGGAAGTTTTATATCTTTTTATAATAGGCTACCAGTCTAAAGGACCTTGTTCGTCGTTATGTTTAGCAACATTGTATTGCCAAATCAAGAATGGAATGCTTTTAAAAGACGCAGTTCCTGTTTTGAGAAGACTTGCACAAATATAAATACATGAAAAGATAGTTATCAATGGACTAAGAAAACGTTTGTTTGTTTGTTTGTTTGATTAATAAACGTCCTATTAACAGCCATGGTCATGTAAGGACGGCCCCCCATGAATGCGGTGTGTAGCGTGACTGAAGTGCGCAATGTATGTTTTGGGAGACTGCGGTATATTCGTATTAGCGTTGTGTCTTCTTGTATAGTGGAACTCTTGACCTTTTTATAGTACTACTTGTATATCACTGAAACCTACCACTAAAGACATCAAGCAACACACCTCACCCAGTCACATTATACTGACAACGGGCGAACCAGACGTCCTACTCCCTGTATGCTGAGCGTTAAGCAGGAACAGGCAAATGCTTAAATTAAAAACTCTTGTATGTTATACTGATTCAAATATCAATGTAGAACAGTTGCATATAAATACATGATTTATTAGCAATATTGCCATACAATGACGTGAATCTTGCAATTAAAAAGCGTAAATCTATTAACTCACGGTATGAATGAGGGAGCCGCATAGTTACATAATATGAAATAAAATAAATTGATTATCATAACGTAAAAAGAAACATTATTCTATTGTCCAATTGACTGGTATCGAAGACGGTTCGTCAGAATTACGCCTGTATTGTGAGCTAGCCGGGACAACGTCTGTGTTAGCCAATGAGACAACTACATATGTATGGTGCTCGTTAATAAATTAGATTACAGAGTCACCTACTTAGATGTTTTAGTGATCGTTAAAGCTTTTTATGGACTAGTGTGGACCTTTTGTAGTGATATTATTGCTTGCTTTGCATATCCATGAAGTTCCCATCCTACTGGTCAAGTGCCATTGGATGGTAGTAGGACAAAACCACAAGAAATATTTGGAAGCGGTTTGTTTCGGTTGATCTTTGTTTAAATACAGAGAAACTAAAAAATGTACTAAACCATTTAAATGTTTTATGTTTTAGGTACTCTGTCCAATCAGTGTTCAGTCATCTTAAAAATTTATTACCGTTATGAGACTACGAAGGAAAATGAAAACTTAAAAAATATCAAAACAACTAACAAAAAGTAATATTTAAGAGTGACTGAATTTTAACTAGATATGTATTTGATATATAATTAAAAAACCCAGCAAGAACAAGATGATAAGTCACATATCTAGTTATTACAGAAAGGATCGATCGAAAAATGTTTTTAACAGATAAACATATTCGTTAGAAACCGTGATGGGATGCAGGCCTTGATGAAACGCACATAAAAGGTCATTTTTTATTTAATTTTGTTGGTTTATAGCATAAAGTTTGGATTCGTTATTGTTCCATTTCACAAATTAATTGGCCTTGAATCATTGAAGATATGTAGATTGAGTTTTAAGAAATATGAAATTCGATAGATGTTATTAGTATCCATACACTTTACATTTCTAAACGAAAATCCAATTTACTAATTGTCACTGCTGAAAATAGGAACCGATACTGTTCAACTTATATTTGATAGTTCAATAACAATATTGCAAACAGTTTTTTTTTTTCAAAATGACACCTATCTTTCATCTTGCTAACGGCTCCCTTGACACCACTTCACGATTTGGACTTCAGTTGAGTACTCGCTCCTGTGAGCAAGGCTCTGTGTTCTGTCCCCTGACCGGCACAAACAATATACTATAAAAGCAGTAGTTTTTTGTCATGCTTAGCACATAAATGGAGTGGGACGATTGGTTTGCTCTTTCACAATATAATGTGCCGGATTAGGTGTGCTTGTTCAGTGTCTTCGATGACAATCTTTAGTGCGATGACACTATAAAATGGACAAAAGTTCTACTAATACAAGGTGACACAAATAGGAATATACCGCAGCCTCCCAAAACATAGGCATATGAATACCGCAACATATTACACGCATTGGAGGCCGTCTTTAAGTGACCATGGTTGTTAATCGGACGTTAGTCTAATACACCAAACCAAACGTTGAGATGTGGTAGCGGAATTGTCTCCTACATGTGGCATGGACAATAAAATTATAGAAATAGAATAGTAAAAATGGTTTGGTTTTTTGGGTTTAAAGTTCTACCGCATCTATGATAATTTAAAGACGGTCTCTCAACCTTTTCATAAAGCTACCTTACTGAAGCATGTGGTAGAAGATGCCGAACAAGGATACCATACATTATACTGAAAACGGACAAATGAGTCGTCCCAATTCATTTATGATGAGAGCTATGCCAGAGCAGACAGCTTTACATAGTAGACATGGTGTATCTCGGCCAGGGTATAGAACATAATACCTTTCGCACAGGGTCGAGCGCTCAATTGTAGGTCAAATGTAAGTGGTCTCAAGGGAAACGTAAGGAGAGAAAACATTACATCATAAATATAGTCGTCTTTTACGATTATTTTATTGGGACATGTTCAATTCTAACGCGATACCTACAAGTCCAGAAATAAGTAAAAAAAATGCGACCGTTGGGATATGCTAACAGATCGATATCAAGCCGTTAATTAGAAAAATTGCAAAAAAAAATCAACTCTTGGCTCAATGTTTTTTGTGTTATAAAGGTTCCGTTTGATAGAGGCCGATTTAAAGTAACATATCTGTTAAAAGGGCGTTACGCCCAACCACACCTTTGCTACGTACGACTAAGTTACTGAAATCACTCCACTCGGATCTGGAATATTTTTTTAATTCAAAATATCTAAGTTCGGGAGCTTCTGAGAACACAACGTGGTATTTTAATAAAATTATACTCTATTCCGTTAGATGTCTGGTTTACCGAGTTAGCGATGCATTAAAGATGGACGTAGATTTTGATGTGGCCTAATCAAAATATCGCATAATATTTCGTACACAATGAATTCCTTGTGCGGTATTTACCGAAAATAGCCCCGCAATCATACGGAAAGCCCCTAGACGACCCATGATGCTTGTATAGCTATATGTATGTAATTATGCTACGAGTAATTTGTCGTGTTGCACAATGCGTTTGTCTGATTATCAGCAAAAACCAGAAAGTGCCAAAAATTTGTCAGCTTTCTAAATCCCCAAGCAAGCTATTAGTACGGCATATTTCCGTTTAATGTAATTTGGTGTTGGAAACCAAATGAGAAATCGGGATGAATATTAATGATGGTCATAAATGAAGACAAAATTATAAAACCAAATGAAGACATATAAAGAAAGAAAGACAAATTTGAATATTTCAGCATTGAAGTTAGCTAATACTACTTTAGAAGTCTTGTCTGAGAACTATACACTACATAATGGATTTGGACCCCATCAGCGGATTACAACGAAGATGTCCCGCTAACGTACAATCTGTATTACGCCTCACATTCCAGACCATCTCATGAATGTCATTAGCGTTGACTTCGGCAGCTCCGAGATCTCCACCGAGCGAAAATCTGTTAATGTACGAAGCTTTCCCCCAAGGGACCAACATTGAATATCGTGAAACATGCCGATCGGACTTTGACGATAATATGTCGCTTAGGCTCCCAATAAACAATGTTGCTTAGACCGCTAATAATACATACAGGACCGTAATTTAGATTCGATCAATTTTCGTCCTGGTAAGGGCAACGAAAATGCTCACTGTCCTAATCTGATAGTCAAGCATGCTTCGCATTAGCTGCTGTTCCATATACATGTATATACTTCCAACGATTTTGTTTTCTGTAACATTAATTACACAATAAATGAATTAATACCATATTCATGTACATGTTTAAATATTCAAATTTGGTTTGAACAGCTGAACATTTCTGTCTTTGTGTACATAGTTTTCTGAAATTCATCTTTCTTAAATTTAAGATGAACAAAACAACAATAATAACAATAGATGTCCGTCAAAGACGGTTGGGCATGATTTCCATTAAGATTCTCATATATTAATGTTCTGCCCGGAAATGACCAAACCTGTCTCTTCTTGTGTAAAAGCAACAATTTCATTTGGATTGTTTTTTATTTAAATCACTTAAATTTATATGTTCCATAATGTTCAAGCAGAGCTTTTAATATCTTATCCATCATATCTGATCATTTTCATTAGATTATTGAAGAAAAAATAGCAAACAGTAAACATCGGGAAACTGCAGAGTCGGGAACGTATGGATGAGAAACAGAAAGTGATAATCACCAACACAAAAAAGGTAAAGCTGAGTCAAGAGAACGATTAAACGTTAATTCCAAGTTCGCGGTAGTGAATGGAACCTCCGTACTATTACAGAATGTCATAACTAACCAGCTATCTATGGCTAGACAGCGAAGCCATATTTCGGACATACTAAAGGTCGGCTACTCTCACTTCATTAACAATGCTGTCAAACTTTCCTCGATGACTGTCGATTTATTCGTACTTTGAAAATGTCTGTCTCAGCGGGACACCTTTAAAACTACTTATATCATCCTTTTCTTTGTCATGTAAATCTCCAATTATAACGACCCCTCCGAGACGTTGATGAATAATTCATGAACATTCATGAATAGTTAGTGAATTTTTCACGAATAAAATTAAGAATATTCTTCAATTATCAATGAATATTTTCTTGCAATTCATGAACTTTAAACTTCATGAATAATTTAGGAAAAATGTTTCATGAACATTCATTCATGAATTCATCAATCTCTTTTATTCATGAAACCATGAATATTCATGAACAACCCATTCATGAAAATTCAAAACATGTTCATTAATATTTTAAGCATATTCATGAACTTAAAACCATCATGAATGAACATGAATGTTTACATGTATTCATGATGATTCATAATAACTCATGAGTTATTCATGAACTACAACTCGCAGTGGTATGCACACACAATGCATGAATATTAATGAAACTTCATGAACTGGAACAATTAATGAATATATATGACCTTGAGTCGTGTTCATGAAGTTTAATGAATGCAAGTTGGAGTCAGCAGTATCTGAATTTCATTTTCTTTACTTGGGGTCCAGAATTGAAATTTTCTATCAAAGCAATGACATTTCTATTTGAAACAACTCAATATTTGATCAAACAAATGACAATATGTATAATCCATATTTTGGATTGTGACTGCTTTGGCGGGAAATTGATATAGAAGTCATGTAACATGTCATGTGACTTCAGTGGATATTCATCAAAATTCATCAGCATGAATGAAATAATATGTCATGAATTATTCATGAAGTTTTATGCATAACTGATATTCATTATAATTCTTAAAAATGATTGAAATATTTTCACACATTTTGAAGGATTTTAATGAATATCAGTCATGCATTAAACTTAATGGATAATTCTTGAGACATTGATCATGAACAATCATGGATGTATCATGGATTCATAAAACTTCATGAAGAGTTCATGAGAGCCATTTGATGAATATTTATGAATTATTTTCAAAGTTCATGAATCATTCACCGTCTCGCAGGGGAAGACATCGAAATAGCTATCTTCTATTACTACATGTGTTGACGAAATATCGGAATTGGAAACGAATTTATATTAAATGTATATTATAGTTACTATTGATTTTTGATATTCATTATATATTGTTATATGCATGTAATTATATTTAAAATGGGAAATATCGAAAAGTTGGGTTGTAACTGTTTTGATATCTTTTTATGTGGCTTTGACATTTTCTTACTATTATATTTCTTTTATATACCAATGGTTTGTCTGTATTGCGTAGAGTAAATAAATACCCGAAATCATTCAACTTATTAAAACAGTTTTGGCGGGAAATTGATCGTGCATTACTGAGTATATTTAGATATTTAGCAACGTATTACTTCTGTAAGTAGCGCGTAAGATTTGTACCTGCTGTCCTATTGTATATATATTATCTTTTCTCTTCCTCTTTCTAACGTCTCCCTTGACACCACCTCACTTTTTGCCTGTGGTTGAGTGCTCGCCCCTGTGAGGAAGGCTTTGAGTTCTGTCACCTTAGCCCTAATATACTATTGTCTGAAAAAGCAATAGTTTCTACTTCTGCTTTAGCTGCTTATAAAATTATCAAAAAGGGCAAGAGTTCCACGATACCAGAGTACGCAACCCAAAAATACCAGTCTCCTAAAATACGCACCTCGCACTTCGCACACGCAAGACACCACATACACGGGAAGCTGTCCTTAAATGACACTGGTTGCTGCTGTTAAAAAGGACGTAAATATCATAAAGCAAACTTATTTTTCTATCTTTGTTGCAGTTACAATACATCGAGATGACTATATCAGTTCTGCAAACTTGAAATAAAGAAACTTGCAAAACAATGTAATAATACGAAACCTTTCTATCTGAATTGTTCGAACATCTGGTATATCATGTCTCTGGGGTCCAAGACACGTGTGTATCGGTTTCATTGATAAACACCTTTATTATTTATCCCCGAATGATTTTGGGAACACAAGGACTCCAATTGTATCAATAAATTATTTTAACTTTTAGCAACATCAAATAGTGGAATATCCATTCAAATGGCCTGACTATTAAAAATGCTCCGCATGTGACCAAAGGTATGTTTCTATCTATCAAAAACAGGAGCAGACGAATCAGGATTTTTCTTCAGTTACAAAAAATACTACTTTATACCATTACTACCATTGAAAAGGTTTAACATCTAATTTTACTTCAAGATAAAATTGTCGAAAATTATTACTTGAGTCCGGAAACAATTCCGTGGCACTTTATCTATATAGAATTAAATACTGATTGCACATGAACCAAACGCAAAATAAATAAATTTATATTTATTTATGTTACTTACACACACACATATATATGTTAACGATTTTTGTTCAAATGATGAGTATCGTTTATGCTCTGTCGGTTTTAACAACTCAAATAAGACAATCCTAAGTATCCATTGATATATTTCTATCGATTTGTGTTACAATCGCCTAATCTTATACATAACAAGTGAATAGAAAATGTCGTGAATGGTGAGGAGCAAGTGAAATATATATGTTTATCACAACAGAAAGGTTAATCAATTTAATAAAACGCTTTACGTTCCCTTTCTATGTACTATTACATAATGTTAAAGCCATCAAGCCCGCCTCGACTAGACAGTGAAGCCATATCCCTGACTAGCTCACAGTCAGTTACTCTCAAGTCATTAGCCATTCTGTCAATTTTCTTCTGATGTTTGTCGTATTGCTGTAATTTGAAGAACATACTTCACTGAGATAGATGTCTAATTTCCACAAATATATCCATGAATATGTCCGCGTTTCTTCAGAACATATATTTCTGTCCTTTTAGGATGATTTATGGAAGTCATATGTACTCTTTAAAAAACCTGATAATAAACGTCACTGTCTAAAATACAAAAGAATAAACATTGTTCATTAAATATCATTAATATTATAAGCTAGTTGTTGTGCTGTATCCCCGCGTCTTGTACGTTATTTTCATTTCTCTGCAAATATTCCGTCCAGGAAATATGAAATGGAACAAAAGTAGGTCGGGAGCTTTGTGTTTATATACAAAATTATCACATGTCTTTATATGAAAGTTACGTAAATATTGAAAAATAAAAAATAAAAGAAAAATCAGGGAACTGAATTCATTTTTTTGAAAATGATTTCCATTACCTAACGTAAACAGATCTTAATATCAAATCTGCTTAATATGCATGTAGATGTATATTTTTGCGGTTTACTTTTTAATGTTATTTTTGCGCAAATAGAAACAGCAACAAATCATTGTTATGTTATTCATACAGCATATTTTGTCTTAACTAGCCGGTCCCAGTCTAATCCGGGTCCCTGTGTATTTATGGTGTGCGTAATTGTATGTCATCTTTCTTCTTAATATATCATAATTAAACCTTTTGTAATCTGGAACTTTCACTACACGGACCAAATACAGTAGTCCCAGTGACATCGGGTTTAGACAATTTAAATTATACATTATACATACTTATTTAACTGAGAAGCAGTTCCAAGAAAATCCCTATCAATACAAAAAATCTTATAGGGCAAAGAAGTAATTCTAACTTCAAAAAATCTTACACACAGTAATTTGTTACATGTGTTTTGTTTAGCAGATTCGATATATATCCATAAAAACCAATTTCCTTTCTCCATATTATGTATATTTCTGGGGACAATTATTGCTGTCGACTAGACAAAATAAAAACATAAATATATAAAATGCCTTGAAATTCCCCATAAAATCAGAATAAGTAGATATTATAACCGAAAGTAACACAATAAAACATGAAGAAAAGCTTTATTTCATTCATCAGAATTTATCATAAAGTAGTTCTATCACTTTCTACTACAAAATGTGGTGTTAATTAACTCTCAGGGTATCAAATAAACAATGCAGCTATTGAGTAACAATTTGTTTATACCACACTTGGTAAAAACGCATTCTTATTGGCTGTCACAGTAAACTTTGACCAAACTACTTATACCTCAGTGCCACGTCATCATTTGTCATCGTTATTAATAATCAAGTGACGTCATGCTACATGTTTGTTGTGGTCGCCGCTTGACGTCAAAACTGCCATTGGAAAGCGTACAGTATGTGTCGTGGTCGTTCTGTCAAAACTTGACGTTTTTATATTTGTATAATCTGTGTAACTCGTTTTGACGGAAAATGATCTTGGATAAAACGAGTCTGAAACGGACTTGAACTTGATTACAATTACTTGATGAGTATTTGGCGGGAAGTAATCAGCACGGTTATGCCGTGCGCATTCCTTTGTATAGTTCGATAATGAGTGGTATATTGTTGAAGAATGGCCCTGCAGGTAGGGCGTTAGAATTGTACCTGCTGCCACTATTGCATGATCGTAAAAGACAACTAAATTTAGGATCTTATCTTTTCTCTTCTTCCTAACTGACTTTATCTTTCCTAATGCCTCCCTTGGCACCGCCTTACTTTAAGCCTTGAGTTGAGCGTTCGCCCCTGTGAGGAAGGCTCTGGGTTCTGTCCCCTGGCGGAGACACACCAAAGTCTATAAAAGTAGTAGTTTCTGTTCCTGCTTAGCGTTCAGCATACAGGCAGTGGGACGACTGGTTCGCCCGTTGTCAGTATAATGTGACCGGGTGGGGTGTGTTGCTTGGTGTCTTCGGCGGCATGCTTCAGTGATATAGCACTTTAAAAAGGGCAACAGTTCCACTATACAAGAAGACACAACACGAACATACCGCAGTCTCCCAGTACACTCACCTCGCACAACATACACGCAACACACCGCATACATGGGAGGCCGTCCTTACATGACCATAGCTGTTAATAGGACGTTAATAAATAAAACAAACAAACAAAAATTGTTGAAGAAACTTTAAAAAAATAAACTAAACAAGACGTTAAATGAGATTTTTTCCATCCTAAAGATGTTTCCAATTAGAAAAATTTGATATCCATGGATTCTTTATCAAAATACCACTTTTGAACATTCATTAGTGCCTTTTTGCTGATAAAAATATCATTACATCTTATTTGCATATCTCGGCAAACACACATTATCTTATCCTCGTCGTATTTCTATCGACTAAAAGCGAATGTGATTGTGGTAGAAATAGCTCACACGACTCGTGGTTGTTGGGTATTGAATTTATTCCACACTCTAAGTTATTTTTTAAAAGTTACAAAAGCCACTCGCTGAAGTTCAGTTCGTGTCTTTTGTAACTTTAAAAATATAATTCATTCGTTTGGAATAAATTCTATTTCCAACAACCACTCGTTGTGTAACCTCTATTTATCTTACATTGATCACTTTATGCTTTTCCTTTTATTATGCCATCACTGAAATCATAAATCGTTTTTCCAAACATAAGACTACTTCATAACGTTTTCTGAAAGTATTTTAAATTACATGTATGTAATATGGAAGATATTATTTTATCCGGGTTAACACAAAGACGGCCTATTCTTAATTTGCTCATATATAATATTAGTTGTGATGTAAGGTTTTACTCACATTGATAAGTAAAACTGTTGGAGATTCAAAATGATATTATACTTTTATTTGAGTAAACTAGCAAATATGAATGTAAGCGTATGAATATTGGTAGGAATGAGTACAAATGAACATCGTTGTTTATGACACTACTAAAATAACCGTATCTCGTGTCGGCAATAAACTCAAAGTGTCATATATATGTTTTCATTTGATCCCACCGTCTACAATCTTAGATTTCTGATGTCACGTCATTACTTGCGGCCAAATTTCATTTGACCCTGTTGACATCAGAATATATTTCCCTGCTGGTATTATCAAAAGCGTTGGCGATTATCCACGTAATCAGGGTTGCGGTCTGATACTTGATATGATCTGTGTCGTTTCCTACTGAAAGTCTCTTGTCGTTATATGAAGCTTTTTTGGAAGAAATATAACTAAAGTTCTGAAATTACTGAAACACTTGAACCTCCAAACTATTATATTGTTTTTCAAAGTGAATGGTTCTATTGCGGGATAACCTATTTAAATGAAATATTACGTTCATCTTTCCTATTACCGTTTTCATTTTTATAAGTTTGAGCATAAGTGTGTTGCATTTGATTATCTTATAATTTTGTACTCTGAATTTGTGTCTAAAAAGTGAAACACAATTAGTAAATGGAAAAATTGCGGCTTATTGAAAAACATGTGCTTGTATCATTTGCCTAGTTTAGATCCGGAGCAGGGACATAAAACTGTAATAGACAGGATATTTTTTGTATCTTGACGAATGTATTAAACGTAATCCGTTTGGGATAAACAAAGCGCATAGACACTGGTTTCAAAGGGGAAAGTCTTTGACAAATGTCGACATTGTTTCACGACATTGCCCTTTTACGGGAGTAACGTAACATCGAAACTAGCGGAACGAAATTGCAGTTTATATTGGATGTCTTAACATGTCGAAGCTGTTTGTCAACTTTGACATGATTCATATGCTATGGACGAAGTAGAAAATGATTGTATAGGAAGATAGTGTTATTTGATTCTGTCTACACAGCAGATACCCCTAACAATTATATATGTGCCGTGACTTTCATATTCACGAATCAAGAAGAGTTTTTGAGAATTACAATACTTACGATGAATAGGTTTAATTCCACAAGTATAGATATGGAGGTTCATCGTACGATTGTGATAACACGAGGTAAACATAGAACGTTCAAATGGTATGTTGTTAATTTTGTTAGTTTGATTAATTAACGTCCGATAAACAACCAGTCGTTTTACTTTCCTGAAACTGTTGCCCTTGTTATAGTGCTTTATCACTGAAGTGTATTGACCAAGGCACCAAGTAATACACCCAACCCGGTCACATTATAATGGCAACGGGCGAACCAGTCGTCCCACTCCCTTAATGATGAGCGCTTAGCAGGATCAGAAACTACCACTTTTATAGGCTTTGGAGTGTATCAGCTAGGAGACAAAAATGCCTACCTCACAGGGGCGCGCATTCAACAAAAAAATACAGACAAAATAATATTAGACAACAAATTGAGCCTTTACCTTTTGGACATAATACCCGTTTCGCCAATATCTCCAGTGAAGGCTTACAATAAACGCCAAGGTATTTTAAGCAAATCTAGTGTGTCATCGGTGGTTAAATTAACATGCTCTCCAAACATTGCTTAGGTTTCCGTGAGTAACAGATGATATGATTTAAAATGCAACATCAATAGTTTTGTTTACTAAGTCTCGACACTAATTTGCTAACCATCACAAACAGACCCAAATTGGCATATACGGTAGGTTTTTGACGACTGCTGAAGGATCTACCATACATAAAATCAATCTCTATGCAAATGATTCCTCTTGTGCGGTCTTTACATGATAATAACATAGCACGTGGTGATGCCCAGCTGCACGCAAGACGCACGCGCGGCCGTAAATAGACGCGCGTGGGACTCTCCACTTTTTGAATACTACACTTATGGCTTAGCACGTGTAAACAGTAGTAACTACTGTATAATGCGATGAAGGACACCTTATGATCCGACTTTTTCAAAATAGTATATCTAGTTCATCCTATAGTTCAAGAGGTATTTACGAAACGCTTGAGATATTATTGATTTCATTATCAATTTAGATGTTCATATATATGTCTTGCAGTCAAATATGCAAGCGATATTGTGTTTAATCAGGCGATGTCCATGGGCTTTACAAATTGCTTTTCGTCCGTTCGTTAACAATTGTTACTGGTATTTCTCAAATCATACTGAAGGAATCTGGCTCAAATTCCATAAGCAGGTTTCCATATGGCCCTTCTTGTGCATATTGCATTTTGAGACCGATCGGTGAACAAGATAACCAACCGGCCGTCATCTTAGATTTTGATAACCGATGTTTGAAAAACAGAGAAAAGGTCATCTCTCTTCATTGTCAGACGTATATCATTGTTTTGTGGGCGTTAAGAACCCTTTGGGATATGTTGTTTATTACTGCAAACAATCATACTAGATTCGGTATTACGCCCTCTTGCTTATTTTGTAAACGAAAACCATAATATATCATTTTTGATGAAATAGAAATTAAAGGGCAGGGTATCAAGCAATATAATATCTGGCTTATTGTTAAATAAGCACAAAATAGCGTCTGGTAAAAGGAAGAAACTTTGACCGATGTGATGTATGATCTTATTCTGTCTTCCCCTGGACAACCGTTGGGACAATACTTCATGTGTTCACTGGCTATTTACTCTATGTGCGGGTATTGTCACTGTTTCAGATCGATAGTGACCATTGTCGTTGTCAGACATTCCGCCATTGTTGTGCAACAATAGCTGGAGCCGAAGCTGGACCGGACTATCTTAATGTTTTAAATACCGCGTCACAATGTCGAGAATGTACAAAGTATCTTTATAGAATGGTTGTCAACATTATATTGAGTACAAAGTATCTATATAGAATGGTTGTCACTTTCTGTTGAACAATAAATCAAAATTTGGTTAAGTTATCTTTCTGTGATGTCGTTAATACATTTGTATGTACCGGTTATTAAAGTCGGTCTGTATAAGTGTCTTGTGTTAGTTTTTATGATACAAAGCCGAAATGGTAGTCCGAAGGATGAACTTGTGTGTTTGCCGTTCTGACTTACGGGATATCGATGTTCACGAACCATGTTAGATGCAATTTTAATTCTAGTGTATCAATCAAACGTATCGAGAAGGAAAGGGCGTCTTTAACAGAATTGGCAACATACAGTTTAAAGTTGTATAGTCTATTATTCGCTCTCTATTTATTGATAGAAAAAAACATTGAAAGTGTTCTACATATTTTTCCGCGTCTCTGAGTTTTGAACTTTCCATATTTATCTACTTTTTAAAAATAGTTTGTAGTCGCAAAGTTATTAAATGATTGATTACTAGCATATATAAATCTTTTTTTAAAGGAACTTCATATTAGTTTTTATTTTGTCCTCATTTTTTGTAAGTTTCTTCCAGGACCATTCACAATATCTTGATGTACCATGTTATGACGTAATCTTACTTTGACGTCATGTTTTACAAATAAAAGAATTCAAACCCCTGAAGACCGGCAAGAGCCGAGAAAGCGCTAGGGCGGAAAAAACTGTTTTATAGTTGTGTTTTTTTTTTTTTAACTTTTTGTATACACGTATTAAATAGATCGGAAACTGCCGAGCTATTCCGATCTGTATGGGTATTGCCATTGTTGGTCACGTGAAACGAATCGGGATGTTCCGAACTATAATTAGGTTATCGCCGATGCCGGTTACATAATGCAACGAGAGTTTCTGATATTACCAGAACGTTTTAAACATGTCTTTGGTCAATGGCCGAAAAAAATGCATTCTGTCTTCCCTCTTCCTGAACGGCATTCTGATGCGTTTTATTGAACTAAAGCATCATGCATATATATTCATATTCGACCATTGTATATTTTAAAACAGTTTGTTAGAGTGAAAAATGACATGAAATATATCTTTAACCAATTTAATGTATTAATATAGAGAACAACAAACTAAATAAAAAAGAATAATAATTTCCAAAGTCAAATTGAGATTTAGGTTCAAAATAATAATGCAAATTTTAATAATGAATAGGTAAAAATATTTAAATTTCGGGATTTTTAGTGCAAAATGCGCCTGATTTCAATATAGCTACCATAGTTGGAGTTTGTGAAGAAGGACCCAGATTTTATTTCCATCTAGTGTTATATAAGAACCTAGACTTTAATTATAGAACACAACAGCTAACTAATATTCCTTTGTTTTAATAATACAGTACAAAACTTCAACAAAGTTTAATACTGTGGTCTATGTAAAATTATATAGTTGGTTGTTCTCTATAAGAGTTCCTCTATGTTATATTTTCTCCACCAACACCTTAAAAGGCTTCTCTTCATCATCATAGCCTTATCTAGGCAAATTTCATAGAATACGTGGTCCGATACTGTTAGTTAGACGTTTTCCACTAAATCGATCAATATAACCCAAGAAATGCTAGGAAGAAGCCGTAACTTAGTTACAGATATATTTGTATACAGCGGAACAAATGATATTAATTTAGTACACGCATATCCTGGCATTTACAAAAGTAACTATATATGGGTGATAACTCGATAATGTGCTGAATCGACATCATGTAACTCAATGTCACGATAGTGTCAAGTCTACACATTCAAGCACATAAGTACAGTATCTACACTCACAGGTTGATCTTATTCTGTGATTCAAATATTCTAGTCGAACAAGATTAATTGCAATAAATGAATACGATGTTGAGATTGAATTTTCCTAAAGTACGTTTCCAAATATTCAAACTTAAGCATGCTTACTCAGAGGTAACAGAGGTACGATTTTGTTTGTAGGTTATGTTTTCGGGAAAGATGTGAGGAGCTCATGTTGTATTGAAAAATATTGGTAGTCTTCTATATCATGTTATGTAATGTATTTTAATTTGTATGCATGAATTAAGATTTGTGGATAACAAAAACATCAGGCGATTACGTTAAACAAAATACAAATTTACAATATATAATATGTCCGGTTTATTAGCTACGAATTTCAGTATATTAATATTAAAAAATGGAATAAAATGTTATGATTTTTATTATATACATGCCATACTGAGCAGACAAACTAATGCTTACATTCGTTGAATGAAGAACAAAATAGCATTTGAGATCTGTCATTCCTTTTCAAAATGCGTTGTCACTAAAGTAGTGCTTGGCGTCAAATTTAACACATCTTGGTTTAATTAAGGGGGTGACACTATCAGCCCATTTTATCCTGGCTATGGCCTTGCTTTTAATAAAAGGATAACGTTAAATCGACTTTAATTCGTTCTGATTTGACTTTTGATCATTGGCAGCACATCCTGATGATTCCTTTAACCGTTTGGCGGATATTAACTCCAATAAGAATTAGGTCTAATCATAGTTTAACAGAAATCGGAATCACTAATGAACATTTAATCCAATTGAATCGATTTTTGTTTAAAGTGTTATCGTAGTTGACACATTTCAGTAATTTGAATTCAATATTCTCACGTTAAAATTTCTGATCACATGACTAGTGACGTAACGTAATGATCTTCCGGTGTAGAGTAATGTTTTCATCAAGCATCTTTTATTAAGTATTTCTCACGGATGAAACGTTTATCATTTACGTGATTATGGGACAGATGTGAAAGCGTCAATTTTACCGGAAATAAATAGAACGCCAGCCATTATTCAAGAGGAAATCGCAAATTTTATGTCTTTCGAAACGTCCACATAAGTATTCAACGATCTGTACGTATGTCCGTGACTGAAGTAATTCTAAGGCGGTTATTGGAGCAACGATACAGACAAATGTGCCCGGCTATTTCGTGTCTTAGACAAGTTAGAGAAGGACAATCCTTCATGCAATAGTAGAATAACCATTGTACAGTTATTTATTTGTCTCGCGTTTCTGTACGAATAACAATGCTTAAGTATTCCGAATGAAAAGTGTTTTGTTAACAAAATGTTTATCGTTGAATGCAGTTGTTCTTTAAAACCATATTTAAGAATACACGTTAATATTTATTTCCATTCTATAATCGTGTCTAACCATACTTTTACTACCTATCGACACGACCTTACATATGGGCGAGTAGCTGTCAACTTCCGGTTGTCTGGACGGCGGGAATGGCATTAGTCAGGGTCACGAAACTTCTGTAATCAAAAGATGCACGCAGTATCTTCTTCACTTCCGGTCCCTTATTAAGCGGTAACCGATTTAGTCAAAGAACATAGTGAATTATATAGATTCCTCTAAAGACCATCTGTTCATCATTCACGATTTTTCTACTTGATAAATACATTTGAGGAAAGTTCCATCAAATCGATTTGTGTTTTGCATTTCTATATTGGTAGGATAAGGTGTTTTTTTTTTATTCTTCGGACACAGCTGAACATTGCTATGTCATATGACTATATATATGTAACTAAATTCCGGATCGATTATTTACAACATGATCCATGTTGACTTTAATGTGGCTTTCATCATATTAAAAGCTAAAATTTCCAAACGGGTTTGGAATGCGTTTGGATGTGTGACTTTCAATCAAAATTAAACAAAGTTGTTATACATTATGATACACATAATATTCATAAATATCGTTCAGAGAATAAGTCTGTCAAATTTGATAACGCCCCTCAGGCTCCTGTATTTGTACAATTTTGAATCCGAAATATATACAGATGTTACATGTGCACGAAATATGAATGACACCGATTCATAGCGTTTCGAAGTAGTAGTGTATATCAAACATAACCAGATCGACCCTTTTTTGCCCCGCCCCTCAAGCTATCCAGGCTGCACAGTCATTTCTAAAATTTTAAATCCTCACTCAAAATAAGAATATACATCGTCATATTGCGATGGACGAATTTCAATAATAAGTTGATTTGGTGAATTGTAAGGGGGACGTCAGACAATATTGCTACAACTGGTCTTTCAGTATGACAATGACTTGTATTGCATTGTGCAAAGTGGCGAAGTCACTTCATACACGCTACACATCTCATACCTGGGAGGCGGTTCTTACATTACCCTGGCTGTTAATAGGACGTAAATAAAATGAAAAAAAAAACAAAAAAACAAATAGCGTTAATTAAATACATGATACACTGCATGTGGGTGGGGTGGCGATCATGATTCAACTTCATGTTGTATTTAAGGCTTGGCGGCGTTGTTGTAGGCAATATATTTCATAACTTAAAACAATTTTCGCCAATGTCCAGCAGACCTTTTTATGCAACGACAAAACATGCAGAACGAGACATTTTAAGGTACCTATATAGCTAATGGTGTATTGAGAGATACGGCGGACATGTGTGATACCCACACTAAGTGTTATCTACTATGGCGATTCACACAATTACGTTGCCATTTTTCATAGTTTCTGATCGTGATAAATTCCACATAATCTGCACACTAATTGTGGATTTACATTTCGTTCGCTCCTTAATTTGCCTTCAACAAAATCCACTAGAAATGTCGTCCAGAAAGCTAACTAACCCTCTCCTCTCCACCCCCACCCCTATTTTCTTTGTAACAAAGGGACGTTACTTGACAAAGATGGAGATACCTTGATCTGATATCAATTGTACATATCTACACTATATCAGGATTATTTCCACTTAGTGTCATTGCAATTCCTCCACTATTTTAGGAGGAGTAGCCATGTTCTAATTCTGTAACAAGGGTCATAACTCCAAAAAAGTGATATAAATTACGCACATTTATACACTGTGTAGGGATTATTGCTTTAAAATCACTTCATAAGTTTAGAAGGAGACGACGGTTTTTCTACAGACGGACGGACAACACGGACAACATGGTCCATTCTAATTACCGCCTACCCCTTACTCGTGTGGGAGGGGGTTTAATCACAGCAATGCCAGTGACAGTAACGTGGAAAATCGCATTGTACTCATTTTTTTGTTTGTTTGTTTGTTTGATTAATTAACGTCCTATTAACAGCTAAGGTCATGTAAGGACGGCCTCCCATGTATGCTGTGTGTTGCGTGTATGTTGTGAGAGGTGCGTAACGACGATGTTGTTGATAATACCATTTGTGAATTTCTACTATAATATTTACCCCATATAAAGATTTATATGTACATCCATGTAGTTCGCAAGTTGAATTAAATTTTACCAAATACGAAGTTGCATGTAATTTGATTAAATTTACAAAGCCGATAACACATTATTCGGCTATATTTTACTCCCTGATCACAGTATATGTAAATCCTTTCAGGTCATTGTCTTAGCCATAACGAACATGTGATGAACAAATTAGACACATGACAGTATAAGTTATACAAACGAAAGTTTCTTAAATGAATCCTTGAACAATCCTTTGGAATAACTTAACAACGGAGATCTTGCATTTCTTGGCCACATTTCATTCAACGTGTAATTAATCCTGATTTTTAGGACTGTAAAATAGAGAAACAAAATAAAAATAAATAGCAAGGAATCCAATTTTAGAAAAGACAATAATAGGATTGTGCTAAGGCATCATTACCGGACGGTTTAAATAGAATAGCAGAGACATCTTGTATATGGCCTCCTTCTGAAACCACTCATGAGGACGCTAAAAGGATCACGCACAATTAGCTTTGTCGGTACTTAATACTCGTATGGACAAAACAACATTTATTGTCACAAAGATCGATAAATTTCCAGTCCCTTTCTAAACCCAATCTTCACAGAGTATCAACGAGTGGCTCTGTTGCAATACCCCGGATACTGACAGAACTCATTTCCTGCTTCATCAAATTGATAAAGCTTGCTATTACCTCGAGGATATACAATATAGGATATTAAAATGTTGTTTTTTGTAATTGATTGCTGGATTATTGCCCAAACAATTACTTTTTTCATAATCATCTTTATAACATGCGTTAACATTATTTTGACATTACGTTGTCTGTAGTTGATAAAGATGATGAATTCGATAATATTGCTTCGCGATTCGTTAAAATGTTTATACCGAGGTGTTTTGTACCGTAGAGTTATCACTTATTTGTTATACCGGCAACACTATTTATTAATCTTTCACATTAGATTTTTGGTCATGTGGGTATTTCAAAAAATATATAAAATGTATGTTTTTGATAAGCATCTCCAAATGAGGAAATCATGAAATGGCAATATCCCAATCTGATTCAATAACAGATCTTAATAAAACTAATCCGTTTTTAAACGTAGTCATGATAAGGAAAACGTTTTTCCGAAAATAAGTTTTCCAAATTGTTTCTCTCAATCAGATATTGCAATACATTATATTGTAATAGTCTTTTTAATCTTCACCCATGAAATAAAAATATTAAATATAAAATATGATATTCTTTAAAATAGGCTCGAGGTGTATTATATACTATTGATATCGCGCAACAAATTTATGCATAGCCATTCATGATATGTACAACTTGTTTAAACAATAATGAAACTGTGTATGCAGATTTACACTAGGAACATCCCGAACGACATATCACATAGTAACTCACGGAGTTGTTGATCCGTAATGAGTTCAAAACCGCTTTTACTCCACCGTATCTTAGGGAGTTATTGATCTCGAAACCGCTTTTATTCCACCGTAACTAAGGGAGTTGCTGATATCGAAACCGCTTTTGTCCCACGGTAACTCAGGGAGTTATTGATCACGAATCAGCTTTTATTCCACCGTAGCTCACTGAGTTGTTGATCTCGAACGAGTTCGAAACCGCTTTTATTCCATCGTAACTCACGGAGTTGTTGCCCATCACAATACTATTGGAAGTTATTAACATGGTACCTTGAGTAAATGATCATCAATGTTAATCGATACCTTAACTGCCCTGCAGGTAGGGGTTTAGACTTGTACCTGCATCGTAAAAGGCGACTAAATTTAGGATATTATTTTTTCTTTTTTTCCTCAATAACATTGCTCTCTCTTCCTAACGCCTCCCTTGACACCACCTATTTTTTTTGGCCTTCTGTTGAGCGCTCACCCCTGGGAGATAGACTCTTGGTTCTGTACCCTGGCCGAGACACACCAAAGTCTATAAAAGTGGTAGTTTCTGCTCCCGCTTAGCTCTCAGGACGACTGGTTGGCCAGTTAATTAATATCTAAACGGGCTAACGTCATTGATGTTTTCATTAGTTTGTATCACCTATGATTTAAACACCTTTTGTCACACGTGCTGAAGTTTGAAAACATTACGCAACTCTATTTCCTGTTGTGATTAATATTTGATAAGGTCAGCCCTGGTAACAGTAGCTAGAAAACGTAAAAGCTGTGGTTGTTTGAATGTAATTTAATCAAAACTCCTTAATCAAATGTCAAATGTATTTCAAATACAAATTAACACAACTACCGCCTATAGAAGCGATACTTATAATAGTATGTTGTAACAGCGCCTGTGACTAGTTTAAACATATCACATGTCCGGGAAATAAACCATCATATTTCGTTTTGAGGAACTAATCACCGTATTCTCCTTACACTATAATTAGTCTTTAAAAGTGGTAGTTTCTACTGCTGCCTAGCGCTCAGCAGCAGGGAGTGGGATGACTGGTTTTTCAGTTGTCAGTATAATGTGACTGGGTGGGGAACGTTTCTGGGTGTTTTCAGCGGCATGCTCAAGTCATATAGTACTATGAAAGGGCAATAGTTCTACTATACAAGTGTGTCTGATTATTTAAACGTCCTATTAACAGCCAGGGTCCTGTAAGGACGGCCTCCCATGTATGCAGTGTGTAGCGCGTGTGAAGTGCGAGGTGCGTGTATTGGGAGACAGCGGTATGCTCGTGTTGTATCTTTTATATAGTGGAACTGTTGCCCTTTTTATAGTACTAAATCACTGAAGTATACCGCCAAAGATACCAAGCAACACACCCCACCTGGTCACATTATACTGACAACGGACGAACCAGTCGTCCCTCTCCCTGTTTGCTGAGCGCTAAGCAGGGTCACAAACTACCGCTATTATACCGCTATTATAGACTTTGGTGTGTCACGCCGTCACTCACGGCTAGGGGACAGAACCCAGAGCCTTCCTCACAGGGGCGAACGCTCAACTCAAGGCCAAAAGTGAAGCGGTGTCAAGGGAGACATTAGGAAAGATAAGTTAGCTAGGAAGATGAGAAAAGATAAGATCCTAAATTTAGTCGCCTTTTACGATCATACAGTAGAGGCAACATGTACAATTCTAACGCCCTACCTGCAGGGCTGTAATAGTTCCACTATACAAGGAAACACAACACGAACATACCGCAGTCTCCCTAAAATACGCAGTTAATCCTTCTCTCCGCTAGCGACGTATTACAGCAAATAGAGGTTATAAAATTAACCTTATTGGTTTTTCGCTTGGTACGATAAAGCTTACCTTTAAACTCAATATTTTCTAATAGAATATCACCGCTACAAACCGCTACCAGCGTATCGGTGTCATCACAAAACAAAGCATCATTTGTAAATAGGAACAGATTAGTAATACCAAAACCCTAACCAGAAATTCATAAAGAAATTGTCATTTGATCCAACATTACCAAAGTATGATGTACGATTAACGGTAAAATAAAATAATATAAATGATTAAAATGATAGAACTTATAACTCACATTGGGGTCATACTTCACGGACTTGAGTATGCACAAAGGCGATCTTCACTCTATTAAATGATCCTGGTGAGTTTGCAATATATCGCTGGGTAGTCAATGCTCTACCACATCAATACAAATCTGAAAATGTGTCCATCTGAATGAATGAGATATTCAATATTGAAACATATTTAATCATAAACGTATACATCCAAAACATTTATTTTTATATACCCGGCAGGTTGGGAATACTATGCAAATGAAAAACTCGGTTATCATTCCTTTGGGTAGTCGCGTGACGTCATATAGGTGTTACATTGACAACATCTGTGTTACATAAACGCAGTCTCCCAGGAAACACACCTCTCACTTCACACATGCTACGCACTGCATACATGGGAGGCCGTCCTTACATGACCCTGGCTGCTAATAGGAAGTTAAAAAATAAAACAATCCTACATTTGGTATACAGTTGTTTGTTATAAAAAATGGGGGATTTCTCATGTGGAAGTTTCAATACGAAATAGACTTGTAGTCACTAAAGAAATTGGACAACATGTTACCGAAGTAAGGCACATAGCTGTAAAGTATAAATTTCTATTTTTAAGCGCCTAAGCGGCCCTGTCATTTGTTTACATTTGATGCCATAAGCGACTACCGCCAAATGGAATAAATCAAAATTTGTTACCGCCATATTGAGTGAGAGTTGTTCTTCCAACATCACAATAGCCACCTAATAAACACAGACTTTCTTATTATTGAGACCTTTTTTGCAACTGTTTCCACATGTTATTGACCACGGGGTATATATATTTTATTGACTTATTCCAAGTTACTCGGGGAAAAGGGTGCGCCGAACCTCTTTACGGAAAATAAGTTAATGATGTCAACAGTTTTTGAGCTCTTCTGTGTTCTACAAAAGTATCTTAAAGGTGCGAAAGTGAAACATTCTGACGCGAGGTATCATTGTAATAGCATTGTAAACCGCCACAACTACAGCGCATGACTGTTACACTTACGTCAGACATCATTACATAATATCCCTGCAGCTAATGCGTTCGAAATGTACCTTCTGCTCCTATCGATGATCGTAAAAGGCAACAAATTTTAGGATCTTACCTTTTCTTTCTTCCTAACGCCTCCCCTGACCTTACTTTGGCCTTTTGTTGAGAGCTCGCCCCTGTGAAGAAGGCTCTGTGTTCTGTTCCCTGGCCGAGACACACCAAAGTCTATAAAAGTGGTAGTGTCTGCTCCTGCTTAGCGCGTAGTTGTCAGTATAATGTGATCGGGTGGGATGTGTTGTTTGGTGTCTTAGGCGGCATGTTTCAGTGATATAGCACTCTAAAAAGGGCGATTGTTCAACTATACAAGAAGACACAACACGAATATTCCACAGTCTCCCAAAACACGTACCTCGCACACATACACGCAACACGCCGCATACATGGGAGGCCGTCCTCACATGACCTTGGCTTTTAATAGGACGGTAATTAATCAAACAAACAAAGTATATTTTTACAGTGGGCTACTGAACGATAGGCAGCATGAGCTCCTTTGATTTTGAAAATATTTATAATGTCAAGCTTGCCTTGACTTAATCGTAAGGCGATAAAATAACCTATTGAGGCAGAATCTAAAAGTCACAAGGTACCAACAAAACAGTGAACATTGTATTTTGTACGTTATTGCAGCTTTGGAACTGTTTGTCTAAATATTGATGTCGCCATTTTAATGTTTATTCGTTGCAATGATACTTGGTGTGGATTTATTCGTTCTTTGCAACCACAGTCAGATTATATGGCTGTTGATAAGACTTTTACATCACTAACACAAACTATCGAATTTCAGTGCTATTTTTGAGCTCAGTTTTATTGTAATTATACCATTGGTAACGTGATTTCACACCAATAACACAGTTTCATGCCCAGCAGGAGACTTCACCTCGAAATGCGCGATTTATAATTAAATTAAACCCTTCATTTCTCAGACAAGTATCAACACCCTGTGGAGTATCTCAGCATCAAGTGGAGAATCCGTCTGGAGCGAGACAGCTATCAGTCATTACACTGTCATTTTCACGACGCCTTATGCATATGTCGGACTGGGATTTATGACGTCTCGGTTTTCATTATACTGCCAACTTGATTGATGTATTAAGTACATACGAATTATGAATATATTAATGTTAGCTTCCATCATCACCATCATCACCTTTCCGGTCGTCGTCATCATCATCACCACCACCACCATGATAATCATCATCATCATCATCGTCATTATCATTACTATTATTATCGATCTCGTTTACACGTATGTGTCTGTAGATAGCAATATTCTAATCAACAACATATACATGTTGATTTAATTCATTAAAATGTGAAAGTGTGATTTAGACATAAAAATTCCATTAAAGGTGTTTCTTAGAAGACATTAGAGACTCACTGTTAAATTATTATGATTCATATTTCCCAGGGTAGAATGAGGGACTCCTAGATAGGAGGTGTATGGCCGTGCGGTTTCAGCACGTGATTAAAAGATTACAACACGTCGCATTTGTATTATAGGCTAGACATTGTAACACGATTTTACTTGTTTACCATGATGCCATGGAAAGACAAACTGAAAATAATTCATGTCTATTTCATATTTCCGCCATAGTGCCCTCTTATGACAGCTTTCGAAATAATCGTATGGAACGGCGCGTTAACTACCACAAAAACTGGGCACTGAACAAATAAAAACCTACTGTAAAGTGGCCATCACAGTTGGCGTCGCCGCTCTGCAAATGTTACTGCCGATCATAAATACTGTCAGATTCCCCCCGATGGGGAAATCCAGCGTTTATTTGAGTAGTCTTTCTTGGAAATGTCTCCGATGGGACGAGTTAACTGCTCTCACGTGAAAAGCTCCGAAGTAATCAAAGACACCACAGTGAAACTATTCAATATTCCAGCTAAAACGTGGCGATAACGATATCAATTTACAAATTTCTCATACCGGAAGTTACACTACATCACCAATATGAAATAAATAATGGCATTTTCGAACATAAAAGGAGTTCAATATGTATATAATATCGCATCGTTTATGTATTCTCCACTGCAAGCAATCTGTTATCCCACATGCGTTTTTCAATGCTTTTTGATAGTTGTTATCCTGCGAGAGAGGTCCTAGCTTGAACATTCCATGGTTTGAAAATTCTATTCTATTTAAACGTACTCAAACGTGACAGAATACATGTTAAAAGTTTGCTGTAACTCGACACTATTTTGCAGTTTATTTATTATCATTTATCATTTAAAATACACAATAGTTAAAATACAACACCTAGAAAGACCTGTCTTTTAGGTTCTGGTTTATTTTCTTTTTTCCAACATTTATTATATTCTATATAAGATAAAATGCATTTCACCACCCATTTTTAATTTACACGAATATGACATGTTTAACCCGTAGGTTATAGGATACGGTTAAACGTTCCTCTAAAGCTAACAAGTTACTGAAATGACGATCACAGTAACATAGAAACCGAGACCCAATTTTCGTAGACGGTTACTTGTATATTGATGTACTGTAAGAAATTTGATATACTCCCAATAACTGATATTCGTTTAACCGCCTGTAAACGATCGGATATTATACAAATACTGTGTAATATACACTTCCTATTCAGTTTCTGTCAAAATGAGGTAAAAATGTCTTCAGCATATTGTCAGATTGGAAATGGATGCAATTCCCATTGGTAACAGACTAAGACTGGGGCTATCAAGCGATCCTGTACTCTAGTAATAGACCTCATCAACAGAAATTTACGTCAGCAACAGAAAAACAGTATATTTCCCTTAGGGGTGGAACTCTCCGATATAAGTGTGAACTTATCAAGAAAACACGCTAAGGGTTTGGATTAAGGGAATCGGATTTCAAACTTTACAGGAACTTTATATCTCCAAAGGAAATTTTTGTTCAGGCGTTTATTTGTCAGCAATGTCTTGGTTTTAATGTGCAAAATACAGACCGTTTTCAAATGACTTTCAAACATGTATTTATGTAATCAATGTTATATCAAACAAGCATATTCGTGGAATTATATCACTCGCTTTCGTTAGTCGAAGGCCTATAACTCCGCCAAAAATGGTCAAATGAAAGTGCCGATCAAAGTTGGCCAAGGCCCCGAGACATTTAACCATGTTACCAAGTTTCGAGAAAATCCGGTAATATTTGCTAGAGTTATTGAACAAAAACAGACGAAAATGGCGTTTGTCGTTAATCACAGGGCCATAACTTCGCCAAATAGGGTGCAATCAAAGTTCCGATTTGGCCAAGGCCCTATGACATTTAACTATGTACAAACTTTCGAAAAAATCTGGTAATATATCAAGGGTTACTAAACGGAAACAGCCGAAAATGCTTTTTTTTGTTTGTAAATCAAAGGACCATTACTCCGTTAAAATAGGGTCCCATGAAAGTGCCAAGCGAACTCATCCGAGCCCTTGGCATATTTGACTATGTAACACAGTTATAAAAAAAATAAATCGCTAAAGATTTGTGGCAGTTATTGCACGGAAACCAAATATTACAGAAAGACAGATGGACAGACCCAAATTAATATCCCCCGTTTTTGGTGAAAGCGGAAAAAAAAAGAAAAGTGCTTTTGCACCAAGTTAAATTCAACCTGATTAAAAACTAGTTATTTTCAATCCGTCTAAAACCATTTAATTAGAAGTCTAATTAAGGCGACCTTTATGCTTTCTGCACTTTAGTTCAAATGCGTATGCTCCATCTTGCTACATCTTATCAAAAGAAACGTTGGTATTACAACATCCAAACGCACTTAACTATATTTAATTTTCGATTGTCAATAAATGACATGATACATAAATACCTAAATACTTCCATGCACGCCGTCATGAGATTAAACAATCAGAAGGTAAATAGAACACAATTGTAATTAACATGCTGTCAGATTCATTACAAAACGTAGCGAAAATATGGATCTATTTGAATCAGATTAAAGCAAACCAGGGAACAACCAATTAAATAAAAAAAAGACCTTCGAAATGGCCCCTGTGTATACAAGATTGAGGATAGAAATGACCCGGCCGCTGATTTGCTGGCTAATTATGAATTTCAAAAGTAAAAATGTTTTCTGACAGGTAATTATTCCTAGATAACCATGTTTTGAATTTGGAAATTCATATTGAGATTTAGGTTCAAAACATCAATTTTGATAATGAATAGGTAAAAATATTAGAATTTCAGGATTTTTTTGTGTGCAAAATGCGTCTGATTTCAATAAAGCTACCCTGGTTGGAGTTTGAGCAGAAGGACCCAAACATTTTTCTATCTAGTGTTATATGAGAACCTAGACTTTAATTATAAAACACAATAGCTAACTAATATTCCTTTGTTTTAATAATACAGTACAAAACTTTAACAAAGTTTAACACTGTGCTCTATTTAAAATTATTTAGTTGGTTGCTCTCTACCACAGTCTACCAAAATGTATCGGAACTAAAAAACGAACGGATTTATAGTCACGCACGCCTAAACATACATCATATTTTAAACGCCAGGAAATGAGATGAAAAAAATATTAATTGAAAGCAAACTATAGGTACACATAAGTATATATCAGCGGTATTGTAATATACATGAAATTATTGATGAAATTACAACCAGACACGGTATGAAAGATGTAAAATATTGTTTTATATGTAGTCGCATTATGTTAACATGACATATTAAATAAATGATCTTAATGGTAGGCTGTTTTATTTTGCATTTGAAAACAATCTCTGAGTTTCCCAGTACATTATATTCCATTACATAAAGTATTAACAAGAGATCCTTCTCATATGAATATACAAAGTGCATTTAAAGAGGTAACACAAATAGTGATATAGAAGTGATTCTACGCGAGCTGGTCATATTTTAAATGAATTGTCGAGTGTCTTTAAAAATGAGTATATTTAACAAGTACGAGTCATAAGACCTATTCCTACCACAATCATTATGTTAAGATAATGTATTTGGCGACATATGCAAATGAGGGGTAATTATATTCACATAAGCAAAGAGGCAATAATCATCCTGTAAAGTTCGTCATGATTTGACGATGAATCCATTGACGACAAGTTACAATACAACTTATTAAAACGACCCTCTAAACTTACATTTTTTATTTCTATGTAACCATTAATGGACTACATAAAAACCTGTACATCTACTGCCCGCTAATTAAACCGTTGTGTTCAAGTCCGGTCCAGGATCGTTTTTTAAAAAATGTACCACCATCACGGTACTCATCCTTTTGTATACCCGACAATAACGTTGGGGATGTATTGGAATCACTTTGTCTCTCTGTGTTGTCCTGGCAACCAAATGTATATTATCGCACTCGTCCCACTTCAATTATGCTGAGCGCTAAGCAGGAGTAGAAACTACCACTTTTTAAGGCTACGATGTGTCTCGGACAGAGGACAGGACCCAGAGCTTTCCTCACGGGAGCGAACGCTTAACCAAAGGCCAAAAGTGATGTGGTGACAAGGGCGACATTCGATAGGAGAAAGTAAGGTAGGAAGAAAGAAAATATAGATCCTTCATTTAGTCGCCTTTTTCGATCATGCAATAGGGGCAACAGGTACAATTCGTATGCCCTACTTGCATACAATGGAAATCAATATAGATATTTAAGAGTGCAGAGGAAGGAAGCAGTATTACACTTTGGTTGCCATGATACAATTTGGATATGTGCCTAATCCGTTCCATACAACTCAACCCCTTTGTTATCGTAACTGGTTCACATAATACATGCTTTTGAATATTTGCCATTACTCTTTCGGTCAGTACTATTAAATATGTACCCAGGGTTCTAATTAAACCTAGATTGTCCACCAATTGCAGATTGCAGAGGTATTGGTAAACCATCGCAACCTATTGATAGCTCATAGTGTAAAAGTTGTCTCCGGTGACCTTGCAATAAATAAACAAGTGCCATATCAAATGGAATTTAATACTGTAAACCTTTCAAATAAATCTGATTAGGCAGATGCCACCACGCGCACATGTCTAACTGCTCTTTCAGGTTAAACCTTTACATCTAATTTTGGTGTATTTATCAGAACTATAGTGAGGGCCGATTTGTTTATAAATCAGCACGTGTCTAAGGCTGCCAACAATTAGCTCAATTTTCCGTTTGCCGTTCCTGACACTAGTTATGTCCATAGTTAAACACCATTATCCATGTTGTACTTGGCCGGATAAAAACAGTAGTTTCTATTTTTATACTCTGATTATCAGTGATGATCTGACAGACGCAGGAATGTTTTCTCAGCAGATTTAGATATAAGATAAAATGCTATGCTTCTTCACAAAGCTCATTTGGCCGTATAAATTCCTTTGAAATCGGTTTCTGTTACAAAAAAGCTGTCAATCACATTTTGGACTGAATATTATTGAAACGAAAAATAGAATATGTAAGGAAAATATGTCGTATTAAATATCTACATCATTAATATATCAACATTCACGACCCCCGACTTCTACATCTAATTATCCCACCTACTCTTACTATAAAAAATGTATTTTGTTGTCGCTTCGTAAACTGATTGCTACCATCTCTTCAAATCATCCTAATTGCCTCGACATAATTTTCTCTCGGTTTTTTTTATCGCGACAGCACATACCGCCTCAGACGCCTCTATATTAATACTTATATCGCATTTTACAGGAGTGATACGGAAATACAAGTATATAGGGCCCTTAAAATGTTGATAGCGAATGTTTTCTATACTTTATTATACATATATAAATTACTGCTACAGAAATTGGAGTAGACAAAAGTTACTTTGATCGACTAACACTGGTTCGGATACGGACGCAGAGTAAGCTAGATTTCACATCACACACCTCATAGTTTTTTTCAGAACAGATTCATTTCCAGCGTAAATATATATACTGTTTGACTAAATATTCCTGTATCGCCACTTTTTTATACTAAAATGCACCTAGTGTCTCTACATGAGCACGATTATCACAGTCTCCTGTCTAATGATACTCGCCCTCTCGTTATACCGAGTACTCGTCTTTGAAATATTCGCCTCAATTCACTTACACACGATCGCTAACATATGTCAAATGATCGCCATTGCCGCTATATTAAAACCTTCTCCAACTCCTCATCTCTCCAGTTATTAAAACATCCGTACCGCCCCGATATCAAATAGGAAACATCGCCTTGTCATCACAGGTACATGTATCCCAAGATAAATTAACTGTGTTCGCTTAAAGCATGATAATAAATATGTTTACTACATTCGCAAAGAAAAACAAATGTTTCAGGAAGACATAAAAATAGTTTCATTATGCCAATCGTTTAATTCCTACACATATACATGTTCACCAATAGCAAATGTATTATTTTTTTATTCAATCACATTCAAAATTCAAAGGCGTTTTCGAGGTACCAAGCTGTGAACGCCAGATCATGCTAGTAAAGGAACTCTTATTTTAAGTTTTATCATCTGGTGCTATTGTCAGTTTGGATATATTGATGAAGCGCCCAGACTGGGTTTTAAAGGCAGACATTATTCCGTGCCAGTTCCTAGTGTGATCTGCCAAGCGCATGCATGGCGGTGATTTCACATAGCTTCCATTTATTACCATTGCAAACGTACACATGATGCATTTGAAAACAAAATGTACTGACGAGTTGAACAATTTATGTTCCTAGAAAGGGCTTGACATATGCGTTTGATGCGGGAATTCTGACATTTCTGAGAAGACAGAGTCAGGAAATGAGATGAAAAATATTTGAAATAATGCTTTCTTAGAATCGGTTTTCGGTGTTTTATTATCTAATTAGACTTATTCTGGGTTTTTTTTACAAATAATTTTGTCAAATACTGAGTGTAATATCGCTTATGAAATACAGGAGACAAAAAGAAAAAAAAAAAAACAAAAACTGATGGCAGCATATTTGCCCTTAATAGTTGTTTTTAAGAAATATATTTTTTGTTATTTGTATTATTCTACAATTCAACAAGATGTGGCCTTTATTCGTGTTGTTTAAATGTTTTATCAAACTTCTCAATGCATATGCTAGAAAATGAGATAAACATTTCGGGGAATGTTTATCTGATCAAACTTAATATAAAATAAGTTATATGTCCCTATCTATACCTCACAATATTTTAAGAATAGTTGACTACATTTTACTCGCATGATAAATGTGGATTCCTTAATGTATAAGGCATTTTCTCAATCACAACCACATGTGCGCCTGCGTATACGTCAGCTGGATTTCGTTTGGATCATTAGATTGAACATCATATCCACAGACACGACCTGCCCTGTGTGCTATGTGTGAACGTCAGCATGTTTTACAGTATCTTTGTGTGTAGTGTCTCTTTGTAATAGCGGAACTATTGACCATTTTATTAAAGGATTATCTCTTAATTTGTTTAGTTTATGAAATGTTAAACCCAATGAAGCACGAGGTAAAATGCGTAAATGCGAATCGTTTACATTGAATTTGCCGACTGCTCTATTGAGATTAATCATCTTATAAACAAAGCAAAGTGAGATGTTAATCCTTATATTTACAATAAAATCAACCAGAACGACAGATACAATCATTCACCGTGTGCTATTCGCCGTTAAAATTAAACTGCCGTCATGTTCAAAAGTCATTCAGAAAAAGCGCGCCGTTGACTGCAGCTTAATCCCGTGTCATCATTTCTCCTTTTCTCCTTGACATCACAAAAATAGGTCATATATTTCATCAATATAGCAATTTGAAAAAAATAAATCTGTTTTTGTATGTTTTCGATTGTTTTGTAAATGTGTTATTTGTAAACATTGACACGTGATTTTGTGGAATGTCAAAAGAAGTCTGCCAATGTTTACCTGTACAAATTGTATTCATACGCACTGAATCAGGTCATGGTCTGCACTCAAGTTATTGGGAAATAAGCAGATCTGCTCCTACTTAGTTTACCGGTATAGAAACAGTGGCAATGGTAGATATTGTGTTAAATCACTAAAACACGCCACCGAATACACTAAAGCAGTATTTCTTAACACGTCATACGGTGTTTCTTGTTCTATTTCTGCAGGACATGGTTATAATTGAAAGTCTGAAAACCAATTAAAATGTGTTAATTGGAGAAAAAAACAAAACATCAGTGTACATTTCAAGTGTCACTTTTAATCAAACTAAAGTTGCTATCGCTGATTCACAACCTGAGTGTCCGTAGCTTATCGTTAAAAGGTGGAAATCGAGAGTTTATATGTTTGCATTTATCCAATTAGACAATTATAACATTTAAATCATGACGAATGACGACTGCTTCTTTTTTCTTAATACAAGAAAAAAAGGAGAAAGAAATGAAGCATACTTATCTCCATTCCAAGATGGATTGTAGCATTTTGAATAATATGTCCGTGAAATAATATTTCTTTGATATAAACTCACATTTGGTGATATTTATTATAAGCACAATCCAGTCGATGAAGTTTAGTTTTAAACCTAATGTTATTTCATCAATCTAGTAGTCTGGTGTTAGGCCTCAGTAAGGAGGCTGTCAACCACATATAAACGCAATGGAGTGAGCTGACAAATGTCGGAATCATCAGTCAGATTTACATAATGTGAAACTAGAAAGAGGAATTTGAAAAGTACACTTGACATGTGGATTACTAAAACAGATCGTTAGTTTTAAACTAATGAAGTAGTCTTGTGAAGGACCACTTCCGGACAAAAAGAGTTCCATTAGGGAGAACACGAGATTAATTAGAGATCACTTTAATTAGGGCTCGTAAACGCCCTTCTCTGCCGGAACACATCAGGTGAAATTATAAAAAGTCACATTAAACATCCTATGTTTTCGTAAGAATCTCACATAAAAATATTTTACATTCAGGAAATTAAAGATGTCTCCGTGAATCAAGATGATATCATTAGGAAGTTTCATCAAATGGTAGAGGTTTTATAAATGGATTGAAGCCGCAAATTAGGAAAACGAAAAGGTCGACAAAAAACAGGAAGAATACCTCTGGGAGTGACAAAAATGCTGAGAATATAGTGAAAGAGCGAAACCTGTAAATAACGTCAATAACAAATGAGACACTTAGAAGAATATCACTGAAGAGAATAGTCATTTATTGAAGGTAAACAGCTAAACCTCTTGTGAAGAAGGCAGACAGATGTAAGTACCGACTTGAACGATATAAATGTGTAATGGGAACGAAAGGGAGAGCAATATCTAAACTCTAATCCGCCATATGCACTAAAGATATCTGAAAGAGAAATGACAGTTTCGTTTGTGAACCATGAACAGGGAACTCTCACATTAATGTAACTTATCACACTAGCGGAATTCGGGTTCATGGAGTCAGAATTAGAAATCACTCACCACTACTCACATCAAAACAACCCTCATTAGTGGACCTTTATAGTTAGTTATCTCTGTGTAAATGACACCAAAGCCATTTGTCTCTTATAACAACACATCAAAGACGTGTGTTTACATCCGTTTGGTGACGTCACCATTTCCTGTGCACAATGTTGATAGCGTTGTTATTATCTTCGCCTTTCTCATTTGTCTGCGTACAAGTACAACCTACGGCAGTAGAAATGTATCATTGCTAGACTGATGTGTTTTGTCTTATTTTTCAAAGCCTGGTGGCTTCTGTCATATACATTTCGAAATTATTTTTTTACATTTTACAAGAAGCACGGATGTTACGCTTTTATGGAAAAGTTTTCATTTGGTAAAGAGGATTATGGTATACTGATACATATAAAGATGGAAATTATATTAATGAAAAAAACTTTCGCATCCAGTCGAATACCGTAACTCGAAGTCGTTTAACTTTCCAGAATTTTTTTTAATGTACAGAGCCCAATATAAGGAAGTCGGTTAGAGCGGATTTCAAAGCATAAGGATAAAGCATTTAAATTAATCTCCGACTGCAGCACTACATAACGAAGTTTTACTCATAACGAAACGTTGTCGTTGTAATTAACACTTATAACACAACCATAAAGCAAAACAAATAAACTACATATTTACATGGAAATTTTTAAATAAAACGTCTTGGTCCCTCCTATAATTTCCTAATTGATATAAACGGAGTTAAACTATGATTTCAATATATTTAATGATTTTGATTATTTTGGCGACTCTCATTCCATTGTGACAATTTATGCATAACACTGTTTTTATATTTTACATCCTGTTATGGAGTTTAAATTATTGACAGCGCCAATTTTAGTCGCACCATATCACTTTGTCAAAAACAAACACTGTTCCCTTCACTGCGTTAATTTTAGGTCCCAAGGGAAACCACGACCTTTCCCTCATAACCAGTGTGCCTAATTGGTTCTGTCGATGTGTAACCACAGCAACAAGATATGCATTTAGATTGACAGATTATAAGATCACGTGGTCTCATGAATTTGTATGACGTGACGGTAATAGGTCACCGTCATGTCATATTGGTGACAATATGTTGGACTGGTCGGTAAAATGGCTACATCGTTATTTAGTGACAGCAAGCCGATGAGATAAAACTTGAGGAGTTTTAAAGTTCGAGAGAGCATAGGGAACAGGACAGTGTGTCGGACATCACATTAAAACTTTGTCGTCATTACAGTTATCATCATTACTGTCATCTTACATTATTAAATTTCTCTGCATAACCGTCTTATTTGTTTTCCTTGCCGTCATAAGATTGTCAATGCATTATGTTGTCGGTAGTATAGTCAGAATTGTCGTTGTTTCCATGGGCTGTTTTATCACGGTTATCATAACAGAAGTTATCCCCATTGAATACGTCTTCATTATTGTTATTGGTATCAAGCTAAGTTTGTGTTTCAAATTTAGCATGGTCTCCAATGCTCCTGGGCCAAGGATCATGGAACAGTCTTAAGTCCAAAACTGGTTTATGTTTAGACTAAGCAAATCAAAGATGACGTTATAAAATGTTACATAATTAATGACAGGCTAAATCTAAACTTAAGTCTAAGAATATTTCATGATCCTGGAGCATGGTGTCATAGTCTGAGATTACCTCTCCAGTCACCGCATCGATTGCTGTCCTCATGTCATGTCGACAGGGCTGTCATTGTGTTTGTGTTTTTGAAAAGTTTATTTTGCTGTCAAAGGCCAATTGTAAACAACATTACAAAACATACTGCAGTATGCTTATTGTGTTGAGACAAAAACAAAATCTTGTCTAAACACTTATTTTATAATCCTTGATCGTCTTGACTGGATAAGTAGTTTGCTGCATATATTTTAAAACAATTCCGAGATTTCGAGAAACAATGACAGAGATAACTCTGAATTGATTCGCCGCTGATCTACAATATTTATTGTGACAAGTATCACTATTGTTGCTGGACTGCGTCGAAGTTTTCATCTATACTGTATGTATCGAAAGTTCAATGTTTATGGTTGGTTTAAAACGCTCGACGCTCTGGTTTAAAACACTGAGGGCCTTCTCTAACTGATCTAAACATTGTCCAACAAACTTGTTTTACAAAGGGGCCATAACTCTTGATAATGTTCTATCTAACTAACGTATATCATCCTCAAACATTAAATATATAGTAAACAAGACACGAACATAAAACATTTAACAAGAAAGCATAGATACTATGATGCAGTTATATCAATGATAATGTGATTATTTATAGAAAAATTGCACTCGTTAATACAGATTTAAGTTTTAAAAGAATTTTACCCGAGCAAACCATATACTGATACTGCCATCTATCTCGAGCCGACCTTGCAAGATTAAGTTACTTGACGGACCACCTGACCCTAAGTTGTTGATGACTTTCTCAGCAAAGTTATTTGCTAGATTATCTCCCCCTAGTTTGAAACTTGCAAGTCATCGACAGAAGTCACGCTAGGATGTCATACACATACATTTTTATGAACTCCTTTTTAATTTGAATTTTTCACTCGCAATTTTGTTGAAATGATAAAACATGTTATTTTTTTCTACTGTAGTACATACATTTAGAAATTGAGATTGGTACTTTTGCTGTGATTATAAAATATGGCGTGGGATGCTGTGGGAGTGTCACATTTGACCTATTTATAGTGCTACGTTATTGAAGCTTTCCACGTGAAATACTAGCCGGCACATTCTGTTTGTTCCATTACGGCTCTATAGGTAAAGCGTTTTTACCTGTTGGCACAATTATCTTAATTATCATCATAAAGTGTCACTTTCATCCTTAACGTATGCTTTAGCACATTTGAGGAAGGCGTATGAGTCTATCCCTTGCCCGCGACATACTTTACATCCTGGAAGTTGTAGCTATTTCTCCTACGTAGCACTCAGCAAGACGGAAGTGGGATGACTGGTGTGCCCAATGTCAGTATAATGTGACCTGATGGGGCGATGCAAAATTTATGTAACACTATTAAAAGTAATCCAATATCACAATGAGACATATGCAGGTAGTCTCATATAACCATGAAACAATTCGACTTTAAATAACCTTATCAATCATCCAGCCGTCTTATTATATTTATAACCACCAGGGGTGATAATGTTTAAGCATTGATGAAAAGATAAGAACCGAGTGCGCTATAATGGACTGAACGAGTAAGCTAGCAAACATAACAAAGGCTTATATTTTTCTCACTTTGCTACTCTGAAATGAAGGACCATTTCAAGGCAAGGGATGATACAGAAAAGATAATATTAATCGTTTATCGCTTTTGTGATATATTTGAACATTATCAGTTTATTGTTTTACCTTATCTGGTGACCAGGGGTTATCTTTGTAACTCCGAAGGTTAATATTAATAGCAGAAGCTTATATCATTCGTTCCCTTGTGTTCAAATGTATTGTGATATGCATAGTGTTGATGTATTAAGTCTATAATGTCCATTTGAATATTTGAACTCCATTCCTGTAAAAAGCTCGATAAGCAAATAGCACAGCGACTGCACGTGTAAATGCTGAAGGGAATGAACGCTTTTTATTTGTATCAAACTGTGCCTTGTGATGCAAAAGCCGCAATTTGGTTCTTACCTTAGTGAATTAATTTGGATTCTCGTTCAAGTTATTGAGTTTTCATTATGTAACATAGCAACCTCTGTCTATATCCCTTATACTGTATACTCCGATTACAGGTAACATAGTTCGTTAAGAAATTAATTCATTTCAATGCACATAGGTATATAAGCATATCCTACCAATCATGTTTGCATTCATAAATTACACAATGGAAAGCCCAACATTGAAAATGTCCATGAAATCGATATTCATGTACTGAAATCGCGGTCGCCAAGAACACCATTAGTGACCAAATCAACATTGTATTGAGTGAAAGATATAATTATGACGAAAACACATTTTACCGGTATCCCTAAATTATACCTTGGTAAATCCGACCGTAGTGTGTTCCCCTTGGGCGGGCCTCTTTTTTGACAAAATAAGGAGAAGCCTCATATAGATTGTGGAACACAGACACATTACCGGAAGCCAAGTTAACGCCGCTTAAATCACGTTTTTTCCGGGATCTTGTAATTATAACACGCATATTCCTTAGGCTTTGGGCGTTCGCCGACAAAGCAAGAGAGATCTCTAATCAACACACGAAAGTGTCCGGGATTCAAACGTTCTCTTATCTACAGAATGTGAGTCCTTTCTATGGATTCTTTCCTGTAAGCAAGATTTACAGAAGAACGAAGAAACAAGTATGCATTCAGATGTATTTCTTGATTATCATCAACACATCACTTAAACAAAATTAATTACAATTATCGCAAGTCTTTAATTGTACAATTAATTAATTAATATTAAAAATGTACGTGAATCATGTATGTGTTGCGATTCAAAAAATTTGCAATATGTTTTTAATATAGAATTACATTTCCTACATATAATGAAAGTAGGAGAGGGAAATATCTACCTTCTGCATACCTCGGGTAAGGTACGAGGGATGTTCCGAAATAAATGTTACTTGCGCAATATCTCGTGGAAATCGTACTAAATGGGCTTAAAACTACCTCGTGGCGATAGCGTGATATAGGTAAATATCTCTCTCACAATTACAATTGGTGCTGTGTACATTGTTTTGTAGCGCACTCGTTACACTCTATACAAATATGGTTGGCAAGAGAGTTGAAAACGTAATTGAAATTAGGGCCTATATCAAAGGTAGGTTTCTACATGGCCTAAAGCCGGTGGATATTCATCGTGAGCTGTGTGATACATGTGGGAAGGGTCAAATGTCAAATATGACTATTTGTAGGTGGGTTGCTCGATTTAAGTCGGGACACCAGCAGCTTAAAGATGCTGCCCACACAGGTCGCCCTGCAACAACGACAACAAAGCATAACATTGAACTAATTCGGCAAATCCTTGAAAAAGATGCAAGGTACACTGTCCGGCAGTTAGCTAAAATGACAGGCTTGTCTTTAGCACGTATTCATAGCATTTTAAAGAAATATCTTAAGCTGGGCAAGATCAAAGCCAGGTGGATACCCCATTTACTAACTGACAACCAAAAGAGGTCCCGGGTTGACTAGGCCAAATCCTTATTGGAGAAATACCCAAAATACAGCTAAAAGGCTTTTGATAATTTGGTCACAGGTAATGAAACATGGGTGTATTTTTTTCGAACCCAAAAGAAAATGCTCTAATCGAATCTGGGCAAACAAAAACGCCAGGCGCCCTAGCATTGCTAAAAGAATACGCACCGTGAGGAAGGTTTTGTATGTCATATTCTTTGATAACAAGGGTCCAATCATTCAAATCCCTGTTCCAAAAGGCAAAACTGTCACAGCGAAGTATTATAGAGACGTTGTACTTCGAAAACTTACGAAACTCTACAAACGCCGCCGCCCACAGACAGGTTTGAAGTATTCAGGCTCTTACATGATAATGCGCCAGCACACAAGGCGCGCATTGTAACGGGTTTTTTTAAAGGCAGAAAATGTCACTGTCCTCCCCCACCTTGCATATTCACCAGACTTGGCCCCCTGTGACTTTTTCTTGTTCCCCAAACTAAAATTTCACCTGTCTGGAACAAATTATAAATCAAGAAATGCAATTGGCTCTGCCATTTACCAGTATCTTATGAGTATACCAATTCAAGAGTACGAAAACTGTTTCCAAAAGTGGATCGATCGGTTGAAACGATGCATAAATGCAGAGGGGGAGTACTTCAAGGGACAGGGCAAATTAAAATGATCAGAATTACTTCTATCAAAGAGAAATCACCAAAGTAACAATAATTTTGGAACACCCCTCGTAGTAGTGAATATGCTCCTCGGGAAGAAGCTTCTGCGTCCTACCCTGGAGGTAGGCAAATATCCTATTAGTTTCTATTGGTAAACACTCATATGACATCAATAGCTCGTATGTTTGATTACTGAGCGAAATCTCTCGCATTGCCCAATACAAATGTACAAACAAATGTCTATCCCCTATCGGTATTCTTGATACTCCATTGGTAATTCATACTTATCATTTGTTATTTCTCTCACATAATATGCAGAATGAAATTTGAAGTTGTATCTATCAAATAATCAGTGTGTAATCTTTGATGTGAGGACAAATAAACCTGGGAGACATACTAAATGCAACAAAATTTGCTTTCAGCACAGCCTTTGATTAGACGGGTTTAGATTCCCAGCAATATACACATTACTCGCACCCAGATATTGATATTGAACAAAGGCTAAAATATGAGACACGTTATATTCGTGCATAGGCTTTTCGACAATAACCCATTCAAAAATGGGGAATGACACGAACCAATTGCGTCACAGTAATGTGAATAGCAATTTGCAGGTCACTTACGCCCAGACGACTCCATTCCCGTCTGTACATCTGCAATACTGACCAGATATGTAAGATATTAGCAACGACCTTCATTGTAGACATTGGGTGTTCTGAGACGTACATTAAGAAATCCCATTGAAGTCACATCTATGTGTATGTATTTTACAATTAATGAACAATGTATGTACATTATGTATTTTAAAGTTATATGTGCTAAATGTGGCCGAACATTTTGACATGTTATTTTTTCTTCTGCAATCTATTGAAAATAATAAAGTTTGATGAATTCAGCTGTGAAAATCTTTCAAACAGACAGGCAAACTTGTATGATGCCTAATATACTTATTAGTTACAACACAGAAAGTATGCTTTTGTGCACCACCAATCGGCATTGTGGTCTGACCATTTGTACTTATTCAAATGCACCGTATATATAAATATAATGATTTTTGGAAGTACGGCCAAATACAGTTTTTAGCTCTTGTTTACATTAGTAAAATAACTATACATTGTAAATTAGCAAATATGTTAATACTTTTTGGTGGCGAAGGAAAATATTAAAAGCTCTTCTTGATTCATGGGTATGAAAATAAAGGCACATATAGATTAATTTATTTATTCATTTACCATAATTTAAACTCTTTGGAAATGTTTTTTGTTTTTGCTTTGTATTTTATTAAGTATATCTTATTTAGAAGTTTAGAAGAGGGTCATTATGTACTACAAACGAACTTGACTTGAAGTAAAATTTATGATAAGGGTACCGCGAGAGCCACAGCCGTAGGAAATGAGTTGTATAGCTGTCTGTCACTGGATGCCATCAGCCCTGCAGGTAGGGCGTTAGAATTGTACCTGCTGCCCTATTGCATGATCGTAAAAGGCGACTAAATTTAGGGATCTTATCTTTTCTCGTCTTCCTAAATGACTTTATCTTTCCTAATGCCTCCCTTGGCACCGCCTCACTTTTGGCCTTGAGTTGAGCGTTCGCCCCTGTGAGGTAGGCTCTGGGTTCTGTCCCCTGGCCGAGACACACCAAAGTCTATAAAAGTGGTAGTTTCTGCTCCTGTTTGGCGCTCAGCATACAGGGAGTGGGACGACTGGTTCGCCCGTTGTCAGTATAATGTGACCGGGTGGGGTGTGTTGCTTGGTGTCTTCGGCGGCATGCTTCAGTGTTATAGCACTATAAAAGGGCAATAGTTCCACTATACAAGAGGACACAACATAATATATACCGCAGTCTCCCAAAACACGCACCTCCCACAACATACACGCAACACATCGCATACATGGGAGGCCGTCCTTACATGACCATAGCTGTTAATAGGACGTTAATAAATCAAAAACAAACAAAAAAACAAGTCTAATACTGACACAGGTAAGGGATGTTATCTATGGGTACACCGTCTAACAAGGCATTGTTTGTAATAATAAAATCAATCGTTAAAATGTCTAATTTTCAAAAAATATTAAATGGGATAGTGCATTCGCTTTGCTGTACCGTTAACCATGTTCTTTTTTAAACCTCTACCTAATAAGTTGGAATAAGATTGGAAATAAAATATGTGTCCTTCATTTGATCTAGTTTCATAGAACAAAGATGTTACAAGTGTGCTCCCAGAAATCCTTTACATTTCTTTGGTTTATGATTGCATACAGTTCTGCATTATGTTATACATGTTCGACATAACTATACCCGCATGAGGTATGTTTATTCTTCAATGGCATCTTTTAAGCTATTTCATGAATTCACGGAATCTGTTAGGCTTCTTTGAACCATGTTGCCAGATTTCCTTATATCTTTAGAGCACTGACGTTTATTAGCACTAACTGTTATGTATTGTGTTCTGGATGGTCGAGTGTTTATAGTTAAACATCATATCCAATAATTACTGTGTCTTCCTAATAGACTTATTGACCTAACAAGTTGTTTCTGCTATCACGTCGGCACATGTTAGGCGTGAACATCCTACAAACCAAGTACCAGTCACGGAAACGTGCGAAGATTCAAGATGAATGTTAATCTAGTGGATCGCAAAAAAAACATACATTAAATAAAATTATTACATGAACTGTAGCTAGTCACGTTGTTGAATGTGAGCGTCATGAACATTTTTAAATTGTATTTTGTGGAAATGGCACAGGAATCTTATAGCAATGCCAAAGAGTCACGATGCAATTGCGTGTATCATGCACGAACAACAAAACATATTATTTTGTATATACAGACAGCTTCGTATCTTGTACAAAATTTACTTAAATAAATAACATTAAATGTCGTTACCAAACATCGAGTTATCGCATGGTTTGTATTGTTCTAAATCATAAGTCTAATGCAAATATGAAATGTAGCTATTTGACATGACTGCGGAAACACATCCATTTATATTTGTTTGCGATACCAGAACATTTTTTATCACAAGAAGTAGGATGGATGTCCATTGTAGCCGACCACTTTATTTGAAAATAACGTATTTTATCATTTCATCGTCCAAGCAACTAGGTCATTGTCAGAGCTAAATTGTAATGATTGCCTTTTACAACATTTATAATGAACCTTCATGTTAAGTTTCATATTTTGGCTTTAAAAGCGGATAGTTCATCATTAAATAGTGAGCGGTTTCCGGGAATGGGTAATTTCCAGAAAATTCAACACAGTAAAAGCGTGAGCAGGCGTCAAGAGAGTTAGCTAGTTTGGTTAACGTCGTGTCATTAAAGGACTTATCTGGTTAAACGTCCTTAAATGACACGACGAAGTGGATGAAAGCCGCAGTTCACAGATAAAGAAAACCAACCGAATACAAATTTTTGTTTGTGTTAATGTGTCAACATCATAACAACTCGGACATAGCAAGAACAATAGCATCAACTAAGATGTTTTTATTTAAGCAGGAAATAAGTTTTATAAAAAATCTTAAATAAAATCATTTAAAAATTTCTAAAACTTCGCGTCTTCAAAACTAATTTGTCTAGCTCAATCGATATCATCATACTTTCGTCTGTATGGATTCAAATTAATATATTGAAGGCGTTTATTGAACTTCAAGAAAATGGAAAAATAAAAGGAAAATTGAAATTGCAAAAATAAAAATGGTAAAATTGGGCGCCAATGGAGTCTTATTGCGTGTTAGAGATTATTGGAATCTTGTTTCCCGACAAAATGATTTCAATTTTCGAACAAACAATTACATTTGCCATTGCAATATGAATTTTTAAGCCAGTTATGGCGAATCTGACACGTGGTATAGCGCGTGTTTTTGACATAAGGCGGACTTCATTAAATCGCGGAGAGGAAAACATCATTTAAGCTCATTTTGAATTGCTTTCCATCCAGAAATTCTCCCGGAATGTTTGCTGTGAAGGATCTATGTCATCCTTAATTATATATATTAATAAAAGGCTGGAAACAAGCTGGCTTTACAAATGTTTGATTTGAAATAACATTTGCAAACTGAACCCTGGAACGAAACATTACAATTTAAATGCTTTGTTAGTTTGACAAATGTCTTCGTAACATTTGGATATTGCGAGAGAAAATAAAAACAAGCAAGAACAGGCCATTTATCGGAGTCTGGTATAAGAAAACATTTATAAGATTTTTACGTAAGTAATGGAATAAAAACCGCATAGCCGAATCTATACCATTCATTCAAAACGACTATGTAGATAATGTATTAATCTGAAGATACACCCACGCATTTCTGTCACTGAATATGAGGAACAGTTTTGAAAAATAATGCAATCTGTTTAGATTCAATGTATTATATTCACACATGTACAAATTACATTAAAATGGCGAATTAATGGCCATATCCATGTTTTCAGTATTGTCATTTTTTCAACATAGGTAATAAAGGACATTCTCGTGAACCAGAAGCATGCGTGCTCGCGGCAAAGCTGGAACTACAAAACGTTATATTAACTGTGCATGCGAACATCAAATCGACAAGTATGTGACGGAAATGCGCTTATTTCTTTCGTTTTGGCGTAGTACTTTTTCGCATAATCCGGAGGAAGTTTGCATTTATTTGATAGATTCGACACTAATTAGAGTTTAATCCAAACAATTCTTTTAAGTTTTATGGAAAAAATACAAATATAAAATGCTGTAAAAGTTCATACCATCCGCAAAAGAGTTTAAGCAGAAAACTACGCTGATTAGCAAAAAATATGGATGTCACTTAAAAGCCCTAACTTCCCCTAGAAAACAAAATGGATTCGTAACCTCCATTTTAATAAGTTTCCCTTATTCGTGTCATAATCTTCACTGTTTAAAAAGAGCAACTACAGGCAATATTAATCCCTGTTGTACAAATAACAGTGTATGGCACTGTTTATCATATCATTATAATTATCATTAGGAACCATTGCAGAATAATAGTAATCGTTTTAATATTCATCTAGTCGTTTTAGTCCGACATTCTAAAACTAGAAAATCATGAGTGTGTTCCTCCAACATCAATATGAAGATTTGATTTTTGTGAGATTGTCCCACTAGCACTCTATTGAAGAAGTCATTGACCAAGTGCGTCTGGCACAACATGCGTAGTAAGTAAGTTTTCATGAATATTTATTTTAATGAATCACGATTAATAAAAACTCACCATAATCCATGAAAGTGGTAGAATCATGCTTAGTGTTCGGGATAAAGGGAGTGGACAACTGGTTTAGCCGGCACTCATTATAATGTAGCCGGTTGGTGTCGTCGGCTGCATGTTTTGTACAGTGAGATAGCGCAATAAAACGGACAAGAGTTCCAATATCACAAAGTGACACAACACCATTAACCATAACCTCTCAAAGTATACAGGGATTCAAACACCGCGAAACATAGATATTACACCAAACCAAATAAAACCAACGAGAAAAACTCTGTATCAACGCTTACTACCTAATTGATTAAGTCTTACAGGCAAGGGAAGGTGTATCTATGACAAATGAAATGTTTATTTTTTATTGTTTTCTTTGGTATTCCAATAAATGTTCCTCCATTCGAGAAAAAAATACTTTTTCTAAATATCGTAATTTATTGGCCCTTCATTGAGTAAATCAGATCTGTGTTTATGGATGCGTACATAAAATAAATTGCCACCTCGTTCGCGATTTGCCTTTATCCATTTTGTTGATATAAGACTAATGCTGTTTAATGTATCCTAGCCTCAACGACTCATACTATCTCTGTTTCTCGCCCTTAACGACTGATACAAGCTCTGTTTCTGAATTGATGGTCTTTGTGGTCGGTGAATTTTTTATTTAGATGTATACTTTAAAATCTAATAGCTTACTGTTTCTAAAACTCTGCGGTGTCTCACAATAAGTCACAATTGGTATTGCATTATACACCTATTTTTTCGTAGTGTTTTGTCAAATTACAGCATATGAATTATCGTAAGATTTGTGTTGTGTCACCTTGTTATAGTGGATATAATGCTATTTACATAATATTATCCAATTTATTTATGTATTTGCCTGTTGGCAGTATACTTTGAGCGGCTGGGTTGTGCTGGGGTGTCTTTGGCAGCATGCTACAGTGGCATAGCACTATTAAAGGACAAGGAGATACCACACGAATACATTGGAGCTCCCACAAGCTGGATTCTGACTTTAAAATGTCACAGCAACTTTCAAACTCCGAGCATGTGTCCCACATGTAGACACTCAGTTAAGAGCCCGCGCTTTCCCAGCAGAATGTTCGATGACAATGACTACCAACACAACTGCCCGGCAGGGCATCATTCTATATTTAACTTTAAAATTTCCATCTTAAATTCAATCAAACATTGTTTTACTTTCTTCGCGTTTCACATTAATGTAGCATTAGGGTGTATTGATAAATAAAGAGGGAAATTAAAATCTGTTTTCCATTCAAAGGGGAAAATTAAAACTGTGGTTGCCGAAACATAACCAAAGACGTTCTCCAGCGATATTAAGGATTGGTATCACTGTGAAGGACGGTCTTTCGAGTATTCGGTGTGTTGCGTGCGTGCGTTTTTATAGTGCTATCTCACTGTTGCATGCAATTTAATAACTAAACAACAACACTTGGTTTGGTTTGTTTAGTTCTGCGTCCTATACAGTCATGGCCGTATAAAGAGGTGCCAGAGGTTTGATGGTGGAGAAAGACCGGAGTACCCGGAGAGAAATCCATCGATCAGTGGTCAGTAACTGACGACTGCCACACTTTAGAATCGAACTTGCGACCCAGAGGTGAAGGGCTTATAGTAATATGTCAAGACATCTTAACAACTTTGCTACCGCGGCACCCAAACGTAAACACCATTCCCGGACACTATACTGACAATAGGCAAACTTGATGTCCCTCTACCTTTATACTGAATGCTAAATAGGAGACGAAATCACCAAAATATAGACGATAGTGTGGCTCGGCTAGAGGACAGAACCCAGGTTGGTGTCAAAAATGACTTTAGGAAAAGGAGAAAAATATAAGAACTTGAATTCAATCACTTTTTACGAACAGCGGCCGTAAATCTATTGACCTAAGTAAGTAAAAAAACATGATGATCTAGAGAAATATCATCGGCACGGTACACAAAATAACAATCAAATATAATGTCGCTACACACATATATATATATATATATCAACGTTGTTTACTGAAATATTGCCTTTTGATAATGTGTGATCGTTCTTTCTGATGTGCAGAACCTCGAGGGATTCGAATAACACAAATACTGGTGTAATTCTAGACTTGCTTGTCATATTTCTTCATCCACTGCTTCCCGTGTCAACTGTTGCAATCAAGCATTGAACGTGACGAAGGGATTATGCATTCGACTGTGTTACATTATTTCACAGGTATGTTCCCGACGGGGTCTAATAAAACGTTATGTGATACTCTGACACACACCGATGTTTATTCTAGAGAATATTGGATGACGGGATTGGTTTCGTAATTGTCACTTAGGCGGTACAGTCCTCCTGAGTATTTAATGGCCGATATCACAAACTCAAAACAATGCCCGAGAGTACCAAGGGAAACCCGTAATGGTATGTAATATGAATATATACAATGTAACACCTTAACTTGAAAAAAAACAGATAAATATTTCATTGAAGTGTAACAGGGTGGGAGTAGTGTGTCGCCAGCCGGGTCCCAACCCCGGACACTGGACTTACTGTACCGTCACTCAACCAACAAAGTTTAAAGACCTTCTACAAAAGAATAATTACACACTTAAACTGGTCGTAATTAATGGGAAAGAGTATGTACTTATAAAGAGTGATCTCGTTTAATGAATTTGTTATTAAATTCTCAGACATTAATTTGAAAGCCCACTAGTTACATTTCCGAAACGGATTTTAATTTTCGAAATTAGAATGTGAAACGAAATTGATAATTTTGTAGAGCTGCAAAAGTTATTAGTTTACCGTTAATAATACTACACTTACATGAAATAGCAACTTAATGAAAATGAATCGAATGGTAATTTTCATAACGCGGGTCGTCTTGTATTTCCCGCCTTATCTCAGTTATCACAGCGCATATTTTGACAATCCCTACCAGATAGCAAAACGTCGAGAATAATAATCTTAGCTTACATAAATTACGCAGGGAATTTTGAACTTGTTGGCCATCGATATATAAATTTTGGTTTGTTATTGATTTTAAGATTTTTCTTGGAAATGTAGCAGGTCTTTCATATCATTTGTAAATTAAAGCTTTCTCAACATTAAAGCCGCTACTCCCGCAAACATATCACAACCTTCTGAATATTAATAATTGTTTTAATCTTAAATAGATACCTACTACATACATCCCTGAAACCGAACAGTCAATGTTTTCTTTTTGGTTTCATGATTTGTTTTTTTCGGAAAGTTGTTTCTGATAAGGTGGCATTTTAAAGTTTTATTTTGAATCATTTGGATAATCCCTAGAAGGTTTTAACATTTCGATGAAGACGTTTAACATGTACAACGACAAACCGCTTAAGGTACATTGAATTCTTAATCAACTTATAAAATTATATGTTCATTACAAAGAACAAATGGATTTAAGAATAAAACAGAACCACAAATTGATATTGATACACTCACTTATGAAAAGACAAGTGTTAATCATAGATGACAGACATTACAGAAGTCTCCAAAACACCCCGCAGGCACAATGCATACGCCATCCCTGGTATACCTATATACCAATTTTCATTGAAATAAATAAATATCTAAATAAGTACTGTTCTAATGCAATATCAAGCAAATAAGCAACAAGGATTCAATATAAATATGAAAGGCTTATTCGCATAGTTACATCCATGGTTCGTTCTTGTTATGTTTTGCAAACCTTACAGTGGTTAATATGTATTTATGAGTTTAGACAGTGACCTTACGTCACGAAGGCTAATACATTGACAAAGAGATTCCTCAACTCTATGTTATACCACACTTTGCGTCCGGATAGATTCCGCTATAACGTGATACAAAGCCTACGTGGTTGTATATTTTTTATATGTCTATCATTATTGTCAAAAATGATATAAATATGTCTAGACATCCAGAAAGCCCCTATAGAGATTACACGTTATGTTTAAATATATAAAACAAGATATATGCCTCTATGGCAATAATAATGACATAGACTATGGAGCCTTAATTGTATAAATGACGCAAACCTGAGAGTCTATGTATACATTCTACATCTAATATCTATAAAGCCTACTTGGAATTTGACATTTCAATAATGTTAACTGCTCGCTTGAATTTCAGTTTTTGGCTTTATTGATATTTATTACGAAGTTTTTGAACGATGAATTAAGTATTATTTTTATTTTGAAGCTTCTGTTGAATTTACAAAGGTGACTGCTGTCTAACCATTATTTACAAAATCAGATAAAAACGCACTACATAATATCATTTGGAAAAAAACTATGTACACAAATGCTTTCAGATGTTTATTCGTTTCGTCTAACTTTTGAGAGTGTGCCTTATCGTTTTAGTATCATGGTTGTGTTGGGTTTTTAAGACATTGGTGAAGAGATTTTACAAAAATCATATACGTCAGGGAATTCCTCACATGAAATACTAGTTTAAAGCAAACGAGAGATCAAAATAGAACGATTAAATTTCTGGGTTTTTTAACAACACGTCAATTTCATAATCTATGCATGATTTATATATACTAGTATGCAGACACGTAAAAACAAAAAAAAAAAAAAATCAACACAAGATTGAGTATCGGTTTGTAAGTATAAATAGAAATATTTGATATAAAATAAAACATTGTTTGTTTGATTAATTAACGTTTTATTAACGGCTATGGTCATGTATGGACGGCCTCCCATGTATTCGATGTGTTGTGCGAGGTGTGTGTTTAGGGAGACTGCGGTATATTCATGTTGTGTCATCTTGTATAGTGGAACTGTTGCCCTTTTTATAGTGCTATATCACTGAAGCATACCGCCAAAGACACCAAGCAACACACCCCACCCGGTCACATTAAACTGAAATTAAACATGCGGTTGCAACATATACCAGCTATGTTTTAATTTAAAAAAAAAACTGTATCTGATATTGTGACACATATCAACAGTTTACGTAATATCGCCTGTAGTAGGCCATTATCTATATCAGATAGTGGGTATGGACGTATTTGCCTTATTTTATAACATCTACCATACACTTTAAAGTTTCCGTCATTGGATTACAACACGAGATTTAATTTAAGAACGAAACAGCACCATATTGATACAATCAGGCTTTGCTTTGATTTGCTTTATAATATTTACGTCCTGTTAACAACCAGGTTCATTCCTGGTCGGCCTTCCGTGAATGTGATGCATTGTGTGTGTAAAGTGCGTGGTAGACGGTAGACTATTGGTGTTGTATCTTTTTTTATATAAAGTTAAATTCTTCTATAGTTCTATATCACTGAAGTATGCCATCGGAGACACCAAGTAACATACCATATTATACAGACATAGGACGAACCAGTCGTCCCTTTCCCGTTATATTGAGCACTAATCAGGAGTCAGAAGCTAATACTTACATAGACTGTATTGTCTCGACCAGAAGACAGACCCCAAAGCCTGCCTCATAGGGCCGAGCTCTAAATCGCTAGACCACAACTGAAGTGATGTCCAGGTAGACATAATGAAGGAGAAAGTATTAACGGAGAAGAGAAAAGACAAAATCCCAAATTAAGTCGCCTTTTACGATCATGTAATAAAGGCAGCAGGTATATTGTTGAAGCTCTACATACAGTACAGTCCGCAAAGAGTTGCAGTTAGAAATTAATTATGAAGCAATGACCGAGTGGTTAATGTGTTCCATTACACCGCTCTTTGATCTTAAATGTCTGATTGTTTATAGACAGTACAACAGACATAAACAAATCGATTCACAGGATGCGTGGGTTAGTAGGGCAATATGTGAAAAATAAAGTTGACAATACTGTGCGTATAAAAATATTACAATGCAAATTTCCACTTCTAGTAAATCTGGAAACGACTATTGCTACAGTTAAAAACATACATGCAAACCGAAATCATTACCTTCAAATTATAATGCATCGCTCCTCCGAATAAATTTACTGTCATTTCATATCATAGATCAAAACATAGATTTCGCTTGACCACGCTTTAACCTCTACATGTTCATAACATGATGTATATGATCATATCGGATATTCTATAATTTAATTAGCGATATTGATGTTTATGCTGGACTAATCAAGATCTAATCAGTCATGTTTGATTATTTCTGTCGAATTAGGCTCGTAATAGTTAGGTTTCCAAGATGATATAAAACGTGAGATGTTGATATATAGCTCAAGGCCAAATAACTGTATTAATTGTCATTAGCAACCCACTCACAATTCATGACCATGTGGAACTATGGAAATAATGCTAAAATATTTTTTTATGTAACAAAACGGTATCACATAGGTTGTGATTATCTATTATTTTTCTTATAATGACTTATATTGTATGAGTTTAATGGTATTTTTTGCTCCCGGATAGATTCCACTCTCACGTGATACAAAGCCTACGTGGTTATACAGTTTTCAATGACTATCATTATTGCCAAAAATGGTCCAACAGTATAGGTCACAAATGTGGTACATGTAACTATTCTGCTACACGTATGGATACTATCTAATAATAATAAAATGGTCGTAAAATATATTCCCTGCATAGACACTTCATTTCAACTAATTTATGTTCTAGTACCGTCATATATAGGCATACAAAAAATTACTAGTTTAAACCGGGTCTTAAAATTTAATAAGATGTCAAACCGACATCACTCCTACACGCAATATACCGCATACATCAATATACTGCATACATGTGAGGCCGTCCTTACTTGACCCTGGCTGTTAATAGGGCATTAATTTATTTAAACAAACAAAAAACAGGTTATACCTTTTTAGGATTGAAATTGATCTTAAGAATCACTAATATCTTTCTTGGCAATTACGTATGAAATGGTTCCAATAAGATAACCATTAATATTGTGTGGCTTGTAACTCTTAAATCCATTATCTTAGAAAGAACAGAAGGCGGACGTCGACGCCATTAACACTCAGATCCATCGTTCAACGTTTTAAAAGTAAAAGTGTTTTACGAGACACTGGTTGGAATTTTATGAAACGCAAATAAATGACAAACTAGGAAACCGATGTAGAATAAGGAATGTATACTGTATTTATTAGTAGTTACCAATTGTTTTAGTGACTGTTTTCATACCGGGAGAATGTTAAACCCTTTTAATTATGCCTATAATGGAGAGGAGATAAAATGGGATTTTAGGTTGATTTTGTTTTAATGTCCTATTATCCTATAAGGTCATCAAAATGTTTTTGATTTGTTGATATCGTTGTGTTAAAAGGACAACTTTATCACTTGTCCGTCTGGCACAAGTACGTGTATTCTTTTAGCCCCTCCCTCACATCACGTCCGGATGGTCGAGTCTGATGCGGGAGCTTTATCCCCGACATTGGCGACTGATTCAGCTATGATGTTAGCCAAAGCCGAGAAGTAACGGTATTCTCCTGATCCACCATACCTTATAATAATACTGTAGTGATCAAGAATCTGTCGAACATTGAACCACTAACCCACAACATCAGTGTATCGTTCACCATACTGTCGATGTGAACTCTCTATCGCTTACTCTTTACATCGGCGTTATAAATTGTATAGGTGTTAAACCAATCTTTATCACTAGCCTTGAACATTGAGATAGCCATGACCGAGTCCATCAGTTTTCTTTTCGTACTATATCTGCGCAGTTTATAACAACTTTATACATAGCATGTACTAAGATGGCTTCGGCTTTGTAGATGACGACAATGTTTAATATAGCGACGAATTGTTGTTTATATTCTTAAGCATTATAAAGCCTGCAAGTGACATATTTCCTCATGGGCTACACGAAAATTCTGAATTTTTATAAGATGGCCTATATTTGCTGTGCACTGACCTGTCGCGGACAGAACCCAGCTAACTAATCCCATATCGTGGTTCAGGTGACATTTTCATTACACAATCTGTAGGGTTTAATATTTTTAATAACATACCATTTGTATAAAAGTTCTGTCATCTTAAAATTCCCCTCGTGGTGAGCACTAAAAACCAATATATCTTTAATTCAAATCTATTGACAGAAATGGTTTCCAAGATATATACAAAAATAACTCGGTTATACTCTTACACCTTAGGTCAGACACGAGTCGACACCTTATATGTGAAGGCAGATTTTGTTGTTGTTGTATATCGAGTGGATCAATTTTCTTCGCGGTAGCAATAAGAAAATCAACATTTCCCGAAATAAAATCACGCTCATCTACACTTTAGCTTCACAAAAATACGTCCTATAAAAACCTGACTTCTGTTCGGCATATATTTCAGTATTTATTACCATTGTGGATACCTAAGAGTATAAATACGTTGTTTCTTGAATGCATGTCACTTTTTATACTTTCAACAGCACTCCGGCGGTTTGAAAGGAGTACTGCAGTCGAGTGCTATGACTGTAATCTAATTTCGTTTTCTCCAACTACCAATAATTGGGGAATGAAACGACAGCATGGAGTGTTGTTTGTAATTTATAGGGTCTGTTTGGTTAAGGCGTTATGTCAATCACGTGGCCTGAGAGCTTAACCTTTCAATACTCTCGTCTCTCGATTATAGTCTTTTTGGTATGTTATATCTTGTTAATGTCGCAATTATTGTGCAGTACTTTGCGAACACGTAGATTTTTATTTCTTTTCAGTGATTTGGTTTATGTGCAAACGGGATTTAGGCCTGAGAAATGGCGTGTGCTTTAATGAGTAAATGACCACATTTTACACTGTACAGCAGAGCTACATTATGTTACAGTAAAACTGTGTTTAGTAAATCTTTCATGAAGAACCAAGAGATCTGTCCTAACTCGTACTATAATTGGCTATCAGATAGCCCGTCTGTTCTATTTGTGACGTCATCAATGAAATATGTTGGCATACATGTACAGAAACTTTGTTCAATGACTGGCCAGATAAGAAATCCGTTATGACGTCATTTTAAGGACGCTACGCCCGGTTGCAAGAATGGCGAGATACATAATAATAAGACTCTCTTATGAAAATACTTTGAAATCCATTTTTAAAAATGTTTTTGTATGTTCTCGGATGTGGGCGTCTTATTTACAACTCTGGATCACTTATAGTATGTATAGTTGTGAAGTGGCGAGGCAATGATGACAATTCCATGTTTAAAGATACATCACTGTGTCGGTAGATCCAGACAGGGAATCAGGCTTGTGTTTACATTAGACTTGCTGTAGGCCTATTGGATTCCGACTCCAAAGACTGGCAAAATCCTACCAAACTAATATACCAGACGGATATTTCATTGTTGTCACCAGAACGTCTATTAGATTAGAAAAGGAAAACTGCTTCCGGAACATTAAGAAAGTCCTCCTTGCGTTTCTATTTAATGTTGCATTGCTATATTTTGCGTTTTACAAAAAAACATCTTTGTTTTTAAAAACAATGTCTTAAAATGGTTTTGTTTGTTAACAGAAACGATCCCTGTTAACAGGAGGAACATTTATCCGCGTTCTCATACCAGCATTATATCACTTGGGTATTTTGGGTATACGATTCTTGTCTAAACCAATGTAGGATTATGTTAACATCGATTTGTGTTACCCGCATATCATTACACGATATATAAATAAAACATTTCAAATGTGCGGGAAAAACGTCAGATTTCTGTGAGAAGGAGTATTTCTTCCCCTTCTCAGCGAAACAAAAAAGGCATGATACAATTAAATCTGTTTATTTTCCTAGTAATTTTTAAACAGGATAAATAGTAACCAAAATCATGCTGTGGGCTTGAGACAGCCAGTAAATGATCACATATTTTCAAAATCATCCGAATAATTTAAACTGATATGGTTGAGCCATTAATACTTAAGTTTTGTCCAACAGTTTCTTATTTATTTGGTTGATATATCGGTACTTATAATATATTCGACCTTATTATCCACGTGAATGATAAGTGCATGCACACAATTAAGCATCGGTTGTCTTATTTGTTTCCAGTGGTGCGCGTTAGTGCACCATGATAGATATGCTTGAACATCCAAAGTGTGTTACACGCCAATGTATGTGAAAAATATGAAAACCAATGTTCATATTTACATTAAAAGTAACCATTGTCGTTTAAAAAAGAAAATAGATAAAAATAAAGCATGGAAATAAGACTTATTCGCCTGCATAGAGAAAAATATCAGTCGATGGAACAGCCTATGATTTGGTGGGAAACACTGTGTGGCACTGACTTCCGGTATGTTGTCATAGACAGCCGACTAAACATAAATACAACACTTCAATCTATCTAAAATATATTAATTCGAATTTATTATCATATTGGTCAATTTAAAGAATATTTTACCAGTTTTTGCAGAGAATTCTCACACTGACTTAAACCCAGTGTTTTCATGACCTTTTCAACTTTGATTGTGGTATTAGTACGCCAAAGCCTAACTGCCAATGTTAATATTAGAAAATAGCATACATTGGGCTTAGTAGTAACATATTGGCACTGTGCAGTGGTAATGTAAATATAAAACTGTAAACGAACTTATTATGCCACAGTCTAATTTTAACGAAAACTTGCCCTTCAGGTAGGGCGTTAGAATTGTACGTATGATCGTCAAAAACGACTAGGATCTTTTCTTTTCTCTTCTTCCTAACGTCTCCATTGACATCGCCTCACTTTTGGCCTTCTGTTGAGCGCTCGTCCCTCTGAGGTAGGCTCTGATCGAGTTCTGTCTCCTGGGCGAGACATTCTATGATATCTAAAAGTGGTAGATTCTGCTCCTACTTAGTGATCAGCATACCTGAAGTGGGACGACTGGTTCATCCGTTGTCTTTATAATGTGATTTGGTGAGGTGTGCTGCTTGGTGTCTTCCGCTGCATACTTCAGTGATATAGCACTATAAAAAGGGAAAGTATATATACATGTATATAGAAGAAACAACACGAATATACCGCAGCCTCCCAAAACACGCACCATACATTATATGCTACACTTCGCATACATGGGAGGCCTTCTTACATGACACTGGCTGTTAATAAAACATAAATTTAAACAAACAAACAAACATTTTAACGAAATAAACAGATAAGTGGAATAATTAATACGCGCATCCACAATCTTAGCTACCCCAGCGATATAAAGAAATATCATTTAGCGGAATTATATTTTTAATGGAGTAACATGTTATATATGTTTACACGGAACAAAAAAAACAAAAACAATCTTGCTCAAACTTTGAAGTTTATCATTCAAATTTAAATTCAGTGTTGAATATATTTGATATCAAAATCAAAATAATGTAAATATCGAGAAAAAAAACATCTTAAGACATGGACGTCAAATTCTCACGATTATATGAAACAGTCATATAGGGATTGGATTTCGTTTTTATGTTAACCATGCTTAACATAAAAACGAAATCCAATCCCTATATTTACACTCACACGACTTTTTATTTATATTTTATGCAATAAAATCGTCATTTGAAAGTGACGTAATTATTCAATAAAAGTCGGTCAAAAGTGGGAGGAGCTTACTCAATTGAACAGCGAATGATGACGCTTCACGTAAGGTAGAATTATTCATCCGCGACGACAAAAAGTTCAATATTTTAGTGTAAAATAAACATGACAAACAAAGTAAATTTCAGAGATAATTTTATTTAATCAGATCAGAACTTTAAATATATATTCAATTTTGCTAAAAGTTAATATATAGCGTAATAACATAAAGAATTTGTACACGGCCACATGTGTGAACTCGGTGACCGTTATTGTGCAGCGAGGCGAAGCTGACGCACGCTTACACACTTTAGTTTGCCGAAGTTGTCAAAACACCGATTTTCAAGTAGCTCAATGTGTTTGAGATGTCGTCTGACTTGACGATATTACATCCTTGGGAGCCATGTGATTATATAATCTACGCTTAGATCCATATCTCCATCGATAGATGAAACAAATTCACTTGTGTTCGATGTATTCAATGTATTTGTGGTGACGCGGAACTGTCAACACGTGGATTATTAGCAGTGCATGTTTTATAATACACATGATTAAATACTCAAAGAACAAAGACAAGAGGATATGTTTATAACTGACCTCTATCAGAGGGTCTCACACCCGTCCAACCCAAAGGCTCGATCGTAGGACGAACATAGGCACAGAGGTAATGTTTACATTTGACACCCATCATTTTTAACAAAAATGAAAGCACGTCGCCCCGGTCAGGATATTTTTTCCGTTTCTTTATACAATTGTTAATTTAAAAATTGTTTGAATCATATATAAATATAAAACATGTATATATTGTTTACATTTTCCCAAAATTCTATGAAAAACAACAATATACACGTAATGTTGCGTCAAAATGTAAACAAAGCCATGTGTTTCTTTTTAAAAGTAGTCCTTTTACGTTGCACAGAACATTTCCTTACGCAAGTTCAAAGTTCAATGTTACCATGCAGTTATGGTAAACAAAATCGGCTAGTATCAGCGTATAGTGACCAAGCCTAGCAAGTGTAAATATAAAGGAATGGTGAAGAAGATACTATACTCGTGTCGTAAAAAGATACTCGTCTGAACATAATGCATGCCTATTGATGATTAGAATATTTATGATATTGGTGATAATTGGCCAAAATAATTGGAGAAACCTAACTGAAATGCGATTTACGGCGGTTAATACCGTAAACACTCGAGGGTAAGCGACTGTAGACGGACATCATCGAATTATTGAGTGGAATTACCAGATATAGTGGAGAGGCCGTATTCCTAAGTCGTGTAGGGCTGAATAGCATTGTTTGGTGCATTGACGCTGACAAGGGCTTAACAATGCATATATGGAAAGGCTCGTAACTGAATTATCATGTCGTCGTCATCTTTATGAAGTCAGAACTTTATAATATCCCAGAGGCAAACTGCGTAAACTCTTTGATAAACACACGTCCGGCAGTGTAATAAGCGCTTCTTTGATGTAGATTAGTGCATGTCTGCTGGTTGTAGTTCGCAGTACTTCTGCTACAAGCTTGTCAATGATCTACACTGCACGTGAGCATAATGCTGGCTTTTTTACTAATAGACGCTGTTAACGATCCGTACAACAACAGTCTCTCCCTTACAATGTCTTTCCTACATGAAAGGACATCTAATATAGCAAGCAAGTGACTAATTATACAATGAATGTTGTAAAGGACAGAAATCACAATTCGTTATCATTTGTTACCGTTTCCAAAATTCAATATAAAAACAATGTAAATGAATGTCATATATTATCCATAGTGTCTATGTTACTGTGGCAACAGTATCAATACTTTTATTTCGAGTTTTAAAGCGTTTGAAGAAATACGAATGTTGTCAGTTTTGCAGGTCCAATATTCAATACGCGACGTCAGTTGTGACATTTTGATATCATATACGACGTATATGTAACACAGACTGAAAATGATGTTTCCTTTTGTCACTTCGTTGAATTTTTTTTCAGCTTTTAGTAAAGCATCTTTTAATATAATTCTTAATATATACATCACTATTTTTACGTCATTATTTAGCACTTTTATACGCTTCCAATGCATATCGTTTCAGGGTCAGAATCGTGGTGGAGGCGTTTTTTCCATAACGACTTGTAATTGCAACCAAGACAAAATTCTAGCTGTAACTATCAATGCCTTTCAGAAGCTTCTTGCCGGAAGCAAGCGTGTGTGAAACAGATCTCTGCATGAGCGACCCTGAGTAGAATGTGACTACATGTATGCTTCCATCTAATGTAGAAACTATTTCTCGATAATGGCTGTCTACGTCCTATTGACGTTACTATAGTAACAGACAGATAGCACTGGGGGTACACTATTCTGCCCCCTATCTCCGTAGCTCCATATACTACTTCCTTTATCACTATGCACCTTTTGTGGACAGTCGAGTTTCTATGGTAACATAGAGGTGTTAGGTATATATATGTTATAGCCGTAAGCTGGGTAGTTCCGAATGGATCCGATGTGCGCAGCTTTTCACTCTAATTCAATTTCATGTTTTCGTCGTTGTAATTTTTGTAGGAGCTAATGTAGTTTAATGCATGTCGATGGAAACTTTGGAGGTATAGAGAGAATTTTATAACTAGAAAGAACGTAAATACGGACGCAATATTGAGATATTCTCGCATTTACGGCTCAAGAACCTTGTGTAATACAATTAACGTATTAGTTAGCATTACTTTGAGAATCGCTATTCGTATTTACGACCTCCAAATTGTTACTTCGAATGGCGATATAAATAATATAAAGAAGAATTAAGGAAATACACATATAGTTTCTGAATTTGATTTCCTTTTACTCCCTGTCTAAGAAACAAATGATCACTCAATCCATACATAGAGAATTATTTATACTATAGCGAAATACCAAAGGACATGGCTAAGATTGAGCATTCTTTGTCATATAAAATATTTTTAATTAAAGGGTCAGAAGTTTGAGAGTAGTATATTTTAACCAAAAAATTTTTCTAAAAATATTATCAACAATATCACATTCATTGATTCCTGACAGAAAATGGTACATTGATCAAACTAAGGTGCTTATTTTGAAAGTGCGAATGGTGCTGAAATTAATTTCATGGAGTGAGCGTTCGATTGTCAGTACAAATCGGCTTCCATTTATCTATCTCAGTACATTCCAGACGTGTTTTATAGATTTAAGTCTGGAGAAGCCGCTGGCTTGTCCATGTTCTCGACAGTTTAGGCTTTCAGATACTCATTAACTAACCCAGAACAATGAAGACGCGATTATCATTCATGAGCACAAAATCGACACCTGTTGCATCCGCGAATGGCCACATAATATTGTCGGGGTTTCCTTTCTATAGTGTTGTCCACTCAGCGTACCGTTATATACAGGTCCGTTCTTCCGTCTAGAGAGATACCGTCAAAACTATTACCGAGCTTGTGTTTTATCATACAACAGTCGCGGTATCGTTCCTACCGACATCAAAATCCACGCAAAATATTCGTTCCGTCAGTGAAAAGTATTTGTCGCATATAGTGCAATTGCTAGTGGACGTGATTTACACAAAAATCGAGTCTTGCTGTCCCGCGGTCAAAACTAGTCCCCGACGACTGACCAGCTTGTGCGTAGGTAAGCTTCATGAAGACGGTGCATATAGGTTTGAAAAGAACTCTGCAGTCCCTGATAATTGCGAAGGTCTGTATTGAGCACAGCACCAAATGAAAATCGATTACGTTTAGCTTACAGAACAATGACACGGTCCTCACGGGCTGTCGTACATTATCGTTTGAAACTTCGTGATCGTAGATGTACCAATCCAGTAGCCTGGAAGCGTTTCTACACTCTACCAATGACACTTTCATTCATGTTGAAATTTTCAGCAACATTAAGTTGAGTCATTCCAGATTGGTTCAGTAACTGCCTGTGGATCACTCAAGTTAAGTCTTTAAGGCATTTTGTTCTATTGTCACTTGGAATAACTTTTATTATTACAAATCAAATGTAAACAGCTGTGAAATAACAGTCATTTACCAACGTGTCACCATCCCGGTCCCATTTAGCTACGGTATAGTGGGGTGCGTTAACTGGGCCGGGTATACTGTCTACGTGAAATGACCTTATGTGCAAATTATGGTCGAATGTACGAACGTACGATTTAAAACGTTAAAAAACATATATAATTTTGCAACATATATTTCTTTATTTTCAGGTGCCATTGATGTGTGGGTCCTACATGTAGGGCTTTAAAATTGTACCTGTTGCCCCTATTGCGTTACGTAAAATGCGACTAATCCTAACTGACTTCATTCTTAATAACGTCTCCATTAACACCGCCTCACATGTGACCTTCAGTTGAGAGCTCGCCCCTGTGATGTAGGCTCTGGGTTCTCTCCCCTAGCCGAGACGCTCCAAAGTCGACAAAAGTGGCAGTTTCTGCTCCTGCTTAGCGCTCAGCATACCGTAAGCGGGACGACTGGTTAGCCCGTTGTTAGTATAATATGACCGGATGGGATGTGGTGCTTGGTGTCTTCGGCGTCATGCTACAGCGATATAGTTTCACTATACAAGAAGACACAAAACTAATATTTCGTAGTCTTCCAAAACACACAGCTCACACTGCACACACGCAAAACACCATATTTGTGACCCTTAACTTTTTCTGCTGACTACATTGGAAGGTAGAATTTGCATTTCCAATTGTACTCCGCGAAATAACGGTACAATGGAAAAAAAACTTTGCCTGCCCATTCAAGTTTATTTTTAATATATTTTCTTCGGCTTACTTGTGTTTATAAAATATACTACATTATAAACAATGACAGATAAACACACACGATTTCAAATTGTTGTATGTTTTGTCTGCAGCAGGGTAATTAAAGGCGACGAAAATAAAAAAAATAAAGCTGTAAAACCACAGAAAGATAAAATTGAAGAAAAAATCATAGTGACCTTTTCAACCTGACTGATATTTGAGATCAATTCTGATTTATTTCCTCGTGACTGCTGCTTGAATCCTCACGGGAGACAACGTCAACGCATGATCTAAATGCTGACTATATCTGATTTTATCGTATTTCAATCTGATACTTGCTATGTGACAGAAAAACAAACGAATAGCTAGATATAATTCATCCCCATGGGTTTGCATCGCTAATCTTTAAAATCCGATATGTTTTTATAAAATACTTTTTGGTTTATCTAAATAATATTACAATGGAAATGATAGTCCCCTGGTGGGTGGAACAACGTGACTAAAAGAATCGAGTAACGGAAGGATAAAATCGCTTTCCGATGCGATGCAAGAACGATTATGATACATGTATAATTATAACTAAAACGTGTCAACCTGATTAAAAGAGAAAAGAAAAAAAAAAGAATAAAATAATTTTGGGTGGTCTCTTATGTTACTAATTTTCTTGTTGGTATTGAATTATAAATTACTCTTTTTATTGACATCAGACACTTCCATTTTTTTACGTTCTTATAGTAGCTGGAACGATTTCCATTGTTTGGGTTTGCATCGCTAATCTTTAAAATCCGATATGTTTTTATAAAATACTTTTTGGTTTATCTAAATAATATTACAATGGAAATGATAGTCCCCTGGTGGGTGGAACAACGTGACTAAAAGAATCGAGTTACTGAAGGATACAATCGCTTTGCGATGCGATGCAAGAACGATTATGATACATGTATAATTATAACTAAAACGTGTCAACCTGATTAAAAGAGAAAAAAAAAAGAATAAAATAATTTTGGATGATCTCTTATGTTACTAATTTTCTTGTTGGTATTGAATTATAAATTACTCTTTTTATTGACATCAGACACTTCCATTTTTTTACGTTCTTATAGTAGCTGGAACGATTTCCATTGTTTGGAAATTGCACTGTGTTGTTATGACGTGACATCTAGATTTGAGTGACAAAACAGCGGTTTCCGCTTTACTTTTGCAACTCTATATAAACTTGAGTTTCTTCAAGTGTTCATCTTATGGAACTCGTGTTTTAATTGATACTAGCCAAGTCTTGTAATAATAAAATCGTCTTAGACTTCTTCTTTAAAATCTCGTATGAAATAAACACTCATTTAAGTTATTATATACGAGTCTCGACAATCCCTTTGACATATCGCGGTAAGTACTGTCAGCTTTGCATTTCCAGAAAAAAAAGACTCGCATTTCGACAATAGTATTACTTTCACTTTTTTAAAAATGATATCACTTATTTTGATCACGATTCTTATAGTTTATACATCATTTATATGTTTATATTACAATTGGAAGGCATTTGCAAACAAATGTCCGAGAGATGTGTATGAAAACAAAATATATAACATCTCTGCATTTTACACAATAAATTAAGGAGGGCATTCGAGCACATAATTGTGTCGTCTAACGGCCTATGTAATGACTAGAACATCAGAAAATCCGAGTTATTGGAGATGATTGTCTTAGTTATTACAAACTTAGCCGTCCCCGTCTGTCTGTTGTGCGCATAAAAAAAATCATATCCGAGTTTCAGATTCGATTTGCATCAAGGCTTTCCCGGAAATAACAACAATGACTTCGGCTAAATTATCCACGATTACTTTATTTTCAAAACATTGCAAATGTTCAAAATCGGCAAATGAAAGAAATAATATGCAGTAATTAGACGTTTATAGATTTCAAATGCAAATAAAAGGAAATGTTAATAAAATACGACGCGTTAAAGAAAATGAATATAACTGTATTCTAGCAAAGTATTCATAGAGATTGTAATGTACTCAGAGGCTGGTCTTAGACTTTTTATGTAGGCATTCCGTCTTCATACTCTTGTACTTTAAAGGTTGAGGCCAGTTTGTGAGTTCTGAACAATGACCCTGGTTAATTTTAATACATTAATAAGACTTATGATGGGATACTTACATCGCATCGCTATGATAAAGTACATAAATGGTGTAAACTGCAATGAAAAAATGTATCTTTTGTAATCTTAGACCTTTGCTAATTACAAAGACTGTCTGATTCACTGTTTAACAATTAGTACTAATATGATAAACATTAATTATCACAAAGAGGTGCCTCTATTAAACGTGTTTTGATTATTACATGGATACAAATTATAGACTAAACACACCCCTAATAAAGTGATTGTTACATCCAGCCGACCGCAATAGTTTATTTAGTCATATTGCCACTTTTGATGCGATTTATTGGTTTGGGTTGATTAGAACAACGTCAGAAACCTTACCAGTCTTAGAGCTTATCAGATCTTCAATATTGTATTAAGATGAACTCGTATAAATTACGCGATATCTACGTTTTAATGCTATAAATCAATCAGTGACTAGCCAAATTAAAATGACTCAAATTGTAGCTGGTGTACTGATTCAGGAGGCCGAATCGTTCGGTCTTAATAATGTTAATGTCTTTGCTAAGAGGTTAAAGCGGGTTTTTATTTGAATAACGTCAAGCGTGAAAACAAATATGTATACATTGGTTCATAAAAGATGAAGAATTAGACAACTTGTCTGCTTTAACCATAGTCACGTTGTACAACACTACATATCTTAGAATATACATTAAAGCCCGTGGTCATGTGCTATATTTGTCCTACTGACGAATCAGGAATATATTGTTATTCATCACCAAATGTACCGACCTTTTGAGGTTTACAATACTTACAATGCATACGTTTCAATTTTACACCGACAAATATGAGATCACAATGAAGTTTGACAGTACTGCCACAAATCATTTTATCTACGTCTACATTGCAGTAAAATGAGTTTATACATTGCATGGTCTGACCATGGAGCTAGTTTGTATTCTACAATTTCAGTTCACATTTTTAAACTGTTACTAGTATTTGTAAAGTTTTGCATAAAAATAGGAAGAAGAACTTACAGCATAAAATTTCTGTGTTGAAACGAATGTTTATAATGCATCATATATTTTTGTCTATGCCTTTGAATGGAGTGATATTCGTAACTTATTTCATCAAACCTTATTATTATCAATAAAAAACTGAAAAAAATAGAAAACAGAATACCAACATGTTTGCCATGTTATGGAATATATAACTTTAAATATACCCATGTTCTCAATTTAAGCTCGGTGAGGTAAACGAAATACATATGTAGCCCAATGTCAATCAATGCATCCACTTTTAGAAAGTCACTATGTATGGACAAACACAATTATCTATCAGAGTTATCTCCCTTTGTTTTGTCTACCAGTATTACAATAACTGTTATATATCATGGAATGCAATAATGAATCAGGATCACAGTTTAACAACCTAGTATGCCCAATCATGATAAAGTTGATATATCTAAATAAAACAATTATTTTCATTTTTTTTCGATATTCGATACGAGAAAAAACAACTCCATGGATCAACAACTTCTATAATCATTAAGTTCTTACTAAATAGAGCGATGATGTTATGATAAATCTCGGCCGTATCCCGTGTGCATGTCTACGCTAAGATTTAGTTAGATGACGAAGCTGATTGGGTCTATTAACCGAGTTACGTCAGCACTGTTTGAACGAATTAATCATAATAAAGTCATGTGTATTGAATAATATTGTTTGGTACACATAGTAATGATGCATTAAGATTACAGTAATACTTCATCAGAGAGATTTCTTTACAATATTTAGCATGGTAGTGGTACCTATTACACAACACCTGTTAATGTATGAACGGATAGATTATACACCAGTGATAAATGCAAACTAGGTGGATAAGAGTTACGCTGTATACTAAGCATTGAGCAGGAAATATCTAGGAGTTAATTTCTAATAATATCCCCTATCTATATGTGTCGCTGTTGTGAAGATATCAAGTTTGTTTCGACACATAATTGTCACATGATATTGTTTAATCTCTATATGAAATGTATACCAAATTATATTCAATTATTGTCACATTAACAGCCAGGATCATGTAAGGACAGCCTCTTATGTGTATTGTGTGTATGAACGAACAGTGCGTGTTTTGGATGTAAGTATAGAACATGCTAGAGGACAATAGGTAGGGATATAAACATTTTTATTAGTAACACACCAGTCAGTAATGAAGTACTTAATTAGGATTAACATCTATTTTTAGAAACTATAGGTTTTAATAATGTTTGGATACTCAGATATTATTGTCATGGAGCACACTCCGCCGTAAAACGTTAGGAGGAGGACAGATGTAGTGGACGGATGAGTGACGATTTAGCTGGGTTAATTAATTGTTGACGTCATTAAAGAGTATTCATCTCTTGTAACTTTCCATTATAGTGTTAAGTTAATAGGACGGTTCAATTAAGTGTTTCAGCAGGATCCAGTTTCACCAACATTTCTTAACTTTAAAGATGTTACCCCGCTAACTAATGATATTTTTTCGCTATCAAAAACAGGAGCAGGCAAATTAGTATATTTCTTCAGTTACAAAAGCTACGTACTTAACACCATTACTACCCTTGAACGTTTCAGCCTCTTATTTCACTAAAATATGAATATATATATATATATAAATCAAATCGATTGTGTCCCGAAAAAATCCATTCCACTATGGCCTATATGTACTTACTGCGCATGCACCAAGAGCAAAATATTTTAGTTTATATGTGCATTTGCGCATAGTTATTTTTTGAAATGATGAGTATCGTTCATGCTCTGTCAGCGATGGAGCATCTTAAATTAATTCCTTAAATTAAAATTCCCCAAAGCATTTCAGAAAGGATAAGAAAAGCATTAAGGAAAATTCCTTTCCGATTTTCCCGTAACTTCTGATATGCTTTCCAGTGGATTATATTGGTTCCAGGGATTCTTTTAAGTTATTAAATGTTGATAATACTGGACCCTGCTTAAGATAGATGGAATAAAAACAACAGTACTTTGTACATTTTGCGAACTGAATAATATTTCAGGAAATGCAGAGCTAAGAGAAAGCTTAAATTACATCCTAGCTGTAATAGTGCAATAATTGAATCAATTGAAACGACACATTTTTAACATTGAATACTTTTGAGATATAAATGTGCAGATAATATTGCTTCTATAGTACAAACGTTACCAAGGAGACCGTACGTAATATCATTAGACATAAAATTTGAACTCTATAACTGAATAATTCCATCGCGATAGAGAATTATCTCATACGATGTCCTTATAATTATGACTTCTTATCAAATTAGCTAACCCCAAAGACATGTCAGTAGTACTACAGTCTATGTCGTTTCAATTGCCTTGAGGGTATGGTACATTGTACCTATGTAAATTAATTTCATTATGAATACGCGAAATAATCATGACATCTAAAATGTCAATATATATAAAAAAAAAACCCATCACGATTGACCTTTGGATTACCATACTATCACCAGCACCAATTAGACCACACATTTACTGTTGACAAGAGGAGATGGCTGGAAACGTAATAAATTGTGATTTCAGTACGGTTCTCTGTAAAATATGTTAGTAATAGGTAACTACATATAATCATTCACGTTCAGTCTATACATACTAGGCTAGATCTCGCAATAGTACACTGTATTATTTATATTGTTTTCGATTAAATAACGGTATAGTCAAAATGTATTTCTGAAGTTGGAAGATTGCACGAGGTTATTTCAATCTTAATCTTGCATCGAATTCGTTAGCTACGCCTATTCTTTTAACACTTACAACACTTATTACATATTATGTAAATTCTGTTATTGAGAAGTGATTGGTGTAGCCATCTTCTGTTCAACTTGTACTCAAAAGCTTATGTCATTTCCGACCGCCAGCCTCTCTTTCAGTGAATGTGTATTTGCAAGTCCACTTGAATAGATCGTGGTATATTCAAGTTGTATTTCTGGTGACAGCTTCTTTCAAACTTTATAGTTTGTCCAATTTCAATAGCGGAGAGCAGTAACAGAATACAAATACTATCAATTCCAGTTAAAACAAACAATATAAGTACCTGAATGGGGAAATAGTAAGGTTGTTCCAAGCAGTGACATGGAATGGGAAGCAGATTAACAATTCGGTGTATTGATCAGCAATGCATGTCATCACTTATTTGATAGTTGCACCACTTAACCAGAATCGATATCATTCTTATGCTAGTAACATTTGCAAATTTCAGACTGGTAGTATTATATAGAAGTAAGCGATTTACACTTAGTGTCGTGCATGTTTTGTTTGAAAACAAACATGTAAACGAACGCGTTGTGTTAGTGTTGTTTTGGACTGAAGAAGGCCCTATAGTGGCTTAATATATATCCCATAATTATGATTTTGATTTTAATTTGAATTTATTTTTGCCTTTTATTTCGGATTATTAATATACTAGCTTTATACCATTTTTACCTCATTAGGAAATTGATTTATGCTCGTAGTTTAAATGTTGTTACTGTAAAACATTGAAATGGCGAAATATGTGTGAGAATAACGTCGAGGTATGACTGAAAAATAACCATTCATATAGGGATAGGAAGGGTAGATCTATTCTACCACCAGGATCACAAAATGTTGTAAAACCATCCTGTAGGGTATTCCTATCCTTACTGTCCGCAAATGAAAGAGTTTCAAACATGTATATTGATCGCATAATTTTTAATGATTAACGATGATATGAATTTAGTATAGTTTAACATTTAGTATAGTTTAACACGACGGGGGGGGGGGGGGGGACATGTGGAGTACCGTATCTACGGTAACCACGAAGTGAGCGTTGACACAGAGTTTTAACTGTTGAACATCATACGTATATGGAGGCAAGTTAATTTACAAACAGTGAAATTCACATGCTGCTGTGCGAATGACTGCGTATGATACTGCTGTTGACATAACTTAATCATTGCCACCTCAACACCTATAACTAATATCATTGTTGGGTTTTACTTGAATATTAGCTGACATTGATATAAATGTTGTGTGCCTTACACTTACTATTTACGATACACATGTAGTGCAAATACAAAACTCACAATGCAATTAATTTATTATTAATAATGATATTTGTTTTAATAACAAAGGTAGTAACAAGCTACACGTTGTCATAACGGATTAGTAAAGTATCATAAAAGCTTACTACCAGAATATTAAAACAAACAACTCGGGCATCGCGGCGTCTGTTAGGCTTATATTATTGCAATGTTGTTATTTCTCATTATTTTATTACTTCTCTAGAGCCTGCAATTTAATAAAATATTTTGATAAAGGGAGATTAAAATAACAATTAACATGAACTAGATAAATGTCAGGATAACACAACTGCACACTTAATTAAATAATATTTTAATAACGAAATTAATTATTCGATGTGAAACATATGTCACCTAGCCAATATCGTGTACCGAAAAACTCGGCAAAAACATAATTCTATAAATACAACACACTTGCAGGTGAAAGAAGATGCACGTCAGCTACAGTTTACGACTTTATTATTCACTTTTAAATTTCAATAATTATTCAATTATAAATTTCAAGAAGTCTATTCGGAGACAAGGAGAGGATACTGTTTCTTTCTTTTTAAATCTGTTAACCATAAACTCCGTAAAAGTGCACCTGCTCAGATCTGTCTTAATCTGAAATGGCCGTTTCATTATTCGATTGGTGCCAACGTTGTTCCAACAGTACGTATCCTATCAATTGTCATAACTCATCATTATATTCAGTGATTTATTGTAATGGAAAACAAACTGCTGACTCGTGAATTATCGCTGTTTTCTATGTAGTTAACTGTTTCAGTGTAAACGGTGTAATTAGTTAATATCTGAATATGACGCGAACTATTAATTAAGAACAGTGCATCTGAAACTTAAGATATATTTTGTGCTGTCAATAAACAATGTATATTACTTAGTTCCATAGCGTCTTGATAATGTTAACAGGAAGTAAGAATTGACATGCAACATCTCTTCACGTAAAATAGACACTTTGTCGGGATCTCATCTTCTGTGTCCTTTACTTCAGCGGGGTAGGCAACCCAAAATCATTCGCACTGTCCACCTTACCAAGGTAGACACATCATAGTACTCCTTATTGTTTCTGACCAACTGTGTTTTGTTTTTTGACGCATTGGCCTGCATGATTCAGCATGATAACACTGTACACGGTTTTCACTATTATCCCGCCTTAGACAAGAATCTTGAATTCCTATTGGTTAAAATGACGTCACGTGATATCCAAGATATAGTCGTATCAGGTTAGTAGAAATCGTATCAGGTTCGGACAATAGAGTTATCGTTCTTTACCCCTAACGCCATAAGCAACAAGATGGTGGTCAAGTAACGCTTCGCCACGACGGCACTCAAAGAGATGGAGAAAAAATGTTTGGATGATAGCGCTGATGACCACTTTCAAAGCAAACCGAAATCGGCAACACTTATTTCGGATGATTTAACAGAAATGGACCATGACATGGATATACTCATTCGAGTCGTCAATGAGGTGAAAATTGTTTGAAGTTTTGAGTCGTTTTAGTTTCTATACTCAGTACATAATGCATTTTGCAATTTCTACATTGAAAGGGTCTTCGACGGGATAAATTCTTTATACAGTTTGGTTAGTGACCTAAAACGGAAAAATATTTGGTCTAAAATAACATGTATACAAGTTTATTTTAGACCCAATATTTTTCCGTATTAGGGCATTAACAAACTGCGTAACTAATATTAAAAAGATACGCCATATTAATATGTCGGTATCAGGTAGGATGTCAGAATTAATATGTTGCTAATGCATGATATTTAAATGCTTCTCGATTTTGGGAACTTGTTTCAGTTCTGATGCTTCCGTTATGTACCTATGTGGGACATCACCAAAGTATAGAGACCATAGTGTGCTGGTTGTTTTTCTGGAACACCCGGTTTACTCCACCTCACAGATCTGACACGGCCTTAACAGATCCTATTTGTGAATAGGACGCTAAATCGAAACTCCTCACTTTTGACCTAATTTGAGCTTTCGCCCTTTTATGGAATTCTTTTAAACCAAGTCGATGCAAACAGGTCTGATATCTGAGACTGTTTAACTTAAGCAAGGAGGAAATGAGGCGACCAGTTTGTCCATTTTCAGGATAAAGTGACATATGTGGTTACCTATTTGGTAGCATGTTTTATTGAGAAGACGGCATGACAATGTCAAGGGTAATATGATATTGAAATCCCGAATATACCGCAATTTCCATGAACCACTGACTCTTTACACAAGGGTGACTGTCCTACATTTACTGTTGTAAGGATGTAAAGTTCTCTAAATCAAAACTAGTTAATGAAATAAGATATAATTTCCTTTCATATACATGTTTTGGATTCTAGTAATTGTTCAACAGAAGATATTTATCATTAAAACCTGAAAAGAGTATGGCGCGCCCAGATCATGGAGTCTGTTTTCCAAATCATCATGCATAAAACATAACTGGGATCATGTATACTAAGTCATTTATTGACACGTGTCCAACATGTTTCGCGATACGCTACAAGTCTCTCGTTCGTACATCCTTTACATTTAATAATGTGTGAGAGAACGTAGCGAGATACATCTCTCCCTAGAAATCCTCCCGCATAGATCGATACCAGCAGTGTCAGGATCGTTCTCCGACCATTACTATCATAGGCAGCGGGTGTCCCAGAGGTTCGTTCACTGGGTTTGTCTCTCTAGCCACGCCCCTACTCACGCGGCCCGGGGCCATAGCACACTCGACAAAGTGACACTCGACAATGTTCTATTTGGTAATAGAACCTGTACATCTGTGACATAATTAACTAGTAGTTAACTAACACTAAAACCACATCCTTTGGAAGCTATACGCTTAATATATAGCATTTAGTTGTGTTGTAATCTATATGTCACTGCTGTACATATTTGGAGTTTTTTCTGTAAATACTTATGTTGATGTTGAAATATGGCGACAAAAATTTAAAACTGTTGCGTGGACACTGTAATATTTAATTAAGTCTTGTATCAAAATGTGGATCTCTTTTAAGCGATCATGTAAACCGAAAAAGAAGCCTTTCAAATTGTAGGCGAACGAAATTTGTGAAACACATGAGCAGACTGTGATGGACAAAGGACGTAATATCACTATCCAGGACAACTACCTAACATATGTTTAAATTGGTTGGCTGGTTGGTACCACAAAACAATACCCAGAAGTGACGATATGTTATGGCAACTGTCTATACATATACGTACTAAGTAAACATACGACATTGGAGTATATCGTGCGCATCGCGGACGAACGGGACAATAGGAGGATCAGAACATTTAGAATTTGAATCGCAGGTAAGCAAAATAAATCATTTACATCTGTATTGTATCACAATGTCAAGATCATCAGTGCAGTACTTTTATCTAGCATCTGTCTGTCTTAACATACAGTTTTAATTAGGGTAAAGTTGTTAATTAGTCATGTAAACCCTGGTAAGTAAGTCTCTTTGTACAGAAAACCGTTGTGTATATTAACAGATCTTAAAACTTTCCAAAATAATTTACATTTTTTAAACTATAAATATAATTACTTTCATTTAATAACACACAATTACTGGAGCAGCAGTGGTCGATATGGCACATTATCACAAAAAACCCTTAATAGTCGTGACAATCAGTATCTGTGATCTTTATCTCAAGTAATGGTTTTGAATCTATACAATAGATCAGTGATGGTCTCTCTTTATCTATCACCTGTCCGTGCTGTACAATTACATTTCTTTACAATGTGTTAATCTATTACGATGCCAAATAATTAGTATATACCTATGATTAACAATGTTTATATTAAATCTATTGATATTGTAGTTATTTTGTTATAAACGAAACTTTACAGCAATCTTACTCATGGCAATGAGTAATTACCACTTAAATATATTCGGCATTAATCTGTGGCCATTTCCTCTCTGTAATTACTACATAATATAAATCCTATTGACGAAAGTTCAGGATAAAATGTTTATAATTTGATAAAGCATTAAATTCCAACGCGCCACCAAAATACGGATCTCGTAAGAATTTTCATTGCAATTTTATGATTTGCAATAATATGTTTAAATAAGCAACAGCTGCTTCATTGGCCAATTTATAATGTGAACATTAAACTATACCGATACATTTTATACTTAGTATAGCTTACATTTGAAAAAGACATGTCGATAATGCACACGTTATTTGTGACACGTATCGTAAATTGTTGTTATTTACCTTGTCGTAAACGTTTTAAACCATTTTATTTTTATAATCGTAATTTTAAAATGACAATTTACTACATAGATATATTTCAAACGTATGACTTTTTAAAATATTGAAAAAAAAATCCAACCTCCTTTAACAACGGAGTGTTTATATTGCAAAATCGATATGCTTTAGAGAAACATAAATTATACATTCAATCAGAGAGTTATTGTCACAAACCAATTACATTATATTTTGACGTAAAAGTCGCCATGAAACTAGAAGACTTTCATGAAATTACTTAGGCTATCGGTGCAGATGAAATTTATTTTTCATTTTTTTTTATCATTTTCACATTAAATGAGAAATTCTGTATACCGAGGCGGAAATTAAAGTACCAATTTACATTTTCCATCGAAAGCGTAATCGTACTTCCGATATCGATGCGGTATTTGTTTAATTTTTATTAATTACAGTTAATATAATCGAAAAAATTTCATTGATATTGGTTACAATTTCATTCTGAATGAACAAACAATAAAGAACTTCTATAGAGCTTTTCGATAAGAAAAATATATTATTGCTTTCAAACTCTTAGATGTATATTCATTTACAATGATCAATACTGTAAGACAGATCATATATCAATCAATAATGCCACATGAACATTTATTTTCTATTTTAAATCATTCGTATGCAGCCACCACTTACATGTAACATTTTAGAATATGCCACTTATGTAGAATGCAATTAAACGATTCTCATCGCTGTGATTGGTAGGAAATCCATTTCGACGTCATGGTATAAACCAAAGGCGTAATGTCAGAATAAGTGGACGACATGGCAGAATTACTGTCTTTCCCATCTTCGTATCAATTTGACAATGAAATATTGTCATAAGACATACAGGTTTGCTTATATCGTCTAAATTTTTGTTTATCTTTATTTTCATGAAATATCAAATGAATTACCTGCAATAAATTTAATCAAAAGATAATGCATTCATTTGTGATACAACATGCCAATCACGAGTTCGATATCACTGTGTATGGAGCAGGCAATAGACTTAGTGAACAGATTAATTTGAATTTGCATGAAGGGTTTTCTGTTGTATCAAGATGTGATACGCCTTTGTGAATACAGTTTGATAAATATCATTTGTAAGAGCTATTGTGCAGAAGACAATTGTTTGTCATAGTATGGAATGGTTATAGACTGCAACATATATAATCGTTTATTGTTAACATTCTCCAAATAAAAAGCACCAACAGCAGTCTTTTGATGACGTCGTTGTGATGATGTTAAGATAAGACTGGCTTATATGACCCTGTATGACGTAATGGAGTTCATAGACATGTGATCCTATACAAGGCGGTGATAAAGCCCGGTATGACGTCACTGTATGGGTCATTACAACTACAGAATGGCCGTATAACGTTATGACTATATAGAACTACTGTATGACACTATGGTGTCGATGCGTCATGTCTCTAGACCTAGATAGTCTATAACAGTGGTGACTTCTGCTCCTGCTTAGCATCTAGCATAAAGGGAGTGGGGACGATTGGTTTGCCTGTTGTCAGTACAGAGGTTCCCAAACAGGTGACTGTTGGTTTTCTTAAACTAGGGCTTATTAATGTTCAAATTACAAATTGGGGAGTGTCAACATAAACGATAATCAATAGCTAAGGAATTAATCATATGTTTTTTAATTGTGAAACATACATAGTAATGGGACACTTAACGTGACCGGGAAGGGTATGCTTTTTCGATGTCCTCGGCGGCATGCTTTAGTAATAGCATTATAAAAAGGATTTACACTATCACAAAGCAACACAACAAAAACATACCGCATCCCCTCGAACACAGACATCAACACAACGCAACACATTGCACACATGAGGAACAATCGGTAAATGACTCTAGCTGTTATAGAGCCATTGAGACTATCTTGTTGATATTTATTAGTTCATGAAGGCGTTGATTGGCCATTTAACCATTTTATTAAAAGAAACTGTGACAAAATACTGTATGTTATTATTTTATGTAGATGCTATAATGTTATCGTTTAACCCAAATGCATCAATTCATGTGTTTTTCCGTTTATTATACAAATCAACTTAATTTAAAAATGGTAATTAATTCAAATGTATTGAAGTTCTAGAAGAAATTGTCACATCTCAAGAAAATTATGACTGCACAACAATTCTTTACAGGCGAGAAAAACTCTTTGCTATTATAATTAGGTATTGGGGCTAATTTTCACCGCGGATGTTTAGGGAATTACGTAATTTTGGAATTGCAATCTAGTCTAAAAATGTTATAAACGGTTTGAACATGTGATCTGATAGCGTATTGTCATTTAATGTCCCAAAGGGTGACAAAGGGGATAAGGAAGAAGACATGATAATACATGAATGAAAGAACTTAAGCGAAGGATATTAACGATGGATTTCTAGATTCATTCCGTTAATAGTCATAGTTAAGGTGAAATTCAGATTTCTCGATAATGTGTTATTTAACTTTTTTGACATTTATGGCAATAGCAGTGGAATAAAAATGATGTTAGAACAGAATCGATTTCAAAATTAAACATAATTAGTTACAATCTAAAATGGTAACAAAACAAATTAGACTGTGTGTTATTCAGAATCATTAAGTCCTTAGTAACCAGTAACTACAACATTTCACTTCGGTTAACGGTACAACCGGATAGGGCTTTGGTACATCCTGCATGTATCAAACATCTGACACTTTCCATTTCACATGTAGAATATAACAACAAAGACCAGAGGGATCTGGACGCCCACGATTGATAAGGCTTGATGTAGTAGTGTAGTAGGTTGGCTGACTTGAATGGTTGATTGATTGCTTGATTAATTAGACATATGCAATGTGTTGCATGTCTTGTGACTATCGGTATGACCTGGAAGGCTGTAGCATATTCGTGTTGTGTCTCATCTAAGATAACTTTCTCTGCGTTTCTTCTTTAATTTTAACGATAACAATATATTTGAAGTTGCATATTGGCCATGTTTACAAATGTATGATAATCTAAACCATCAATTGATTTTAGTACAAAAGCAGCAAATCAGCATGTTTAATCATTCGTATGCACAGTATTAAGACTGATCCATATTTTACCATACATTAGAAAATCAGAATAAAAGATGAACGCTTAAACGGAAAAACTAATCAAGTTCCTTGAGTAAAAAATCATTCAAACTAACTTTACGTTCATTTTAATGCTCCGGTGAGATTCTCCTTTCAGCGATAACTCGTATTTGACATAGATAATTGCGATGGGTGTTATGGATGTCTATTTTTCTGCAGTCGAACACGTGCTTGTTTTTTAAAAGTATTTTTCCTCTTTTCAATCAATTTTCTAATGATGATGAGAATTTTCTAATGATGATGAGAATTGTACGTAATACTCCCGTACATGATCATAAATGGCGACATAATTTGGGATATTATCTTGTGTTTTTTCCTTAACCAAGTGTTTCTTCCTTATGTTAGTATTACCATCGCCTAATAGTTTGCCTCCAGTTCAGCGTCCGCCCCTGAGGGGATGGCCCGAAACACACCTTAGTCCACCTGCATATAAGTGGTTCTAGTTTCCGGTTTCAAGTATAATTTGACCAGTTGTGAAATGCTGTTCGGTGTCTGACGGTATGCTTGAGTGAGCTACCAATGACAAGAGAGTTCACACATGCTACAAGTTGCATACAGATAAGGGACCATACTTACATGACCCTGGATGTAAATGTGACGTTAAGCCCACTCATCTAACCAACAAACCAATATGACTTCAACAAAACACAGCATGTGTTAAGATAAAGAAAATATTTATTGTATTAAAAGGAACTGGTCTGTCAATACACATGTCAACTTTAAATTAAATTGCATACGTCTGTTTCTGAACTGTTTGTTAAAATATTCTGGCGTCGTATTATCATAATCTAATTATACAACGTGATGATAGTCTGGATGCAGAACCTCAACACATTTTAAGGAATCCAATAAATAGTGCAGCTTAAAATCAGCAGCATTTTTGTACTCTACATATAATGTGCATCATCTCTGAATACGAATAACTTCATATCTACCGTAACATTCATAATATAAAAACAAAATGTTGAATAGAGAAACAGTAGTTCCGTGTTCCGAATTAGTCATTTAGAATGCACTGGCGCCTTAGTGATACAGAGATGGGCTAATCTATTGATGTCTTTTATTTAATTCTCGTGTTACGTTTAGGACATCGGAACTAGCGACCTTTTCTGGCGGTTTGTACAGCCTGGTCAGATCCAGACAAAATAGAGATTACTATTTTTGGACTATACGTTTTAGTACAATGTCATTAAGACGGCCATTCTCTACATTTCCGCGAAGGACACGTCATTAATGTCCAGCTATTCTATAGAAGAAATGGTGGTTAAATTGGCGTCCATCAGTGGAAATGTTCTCTTGGATGCAACGCATTCAGAAAGAAACAGTCAGTGCTTTATGTGAATATTTTCATATTAATCATGAATATCTCTACATATTACGTAATTTACAATGTAATTTTAATTAAACACTATAGAAATATATGCATCAACATTGAATAAAATATTGATTATATTCAAACCCATTTATTACAACTACTTTATGTAAATTCATGTGTAGTTTCAATCGCATACAAAGTTCGAAGAACTGTAGAATTTTTGAAACCAATATACATGGTAGATACATCATAATATCGGATGAGGAGGGGTATTTATCAGAGTGTCTGGCTAACAACACAAATCTACAACCAAGACGTGGGCATGTGATATGTGTGTTCCTGCTATACGTTTCAATAATCAAATATCGCTATCGATCACCTTACAACTGGATGAAAGATCAGTGGTTCTTCTTCTGTTTAAATCCCTCGTTTATACGTTAATGTAAGTCACATACTGGCCATGTTACATCTGAAAGAGATCAGAATGTCTGACTATATTTATTCATGAATCCCTTGGTGCGGATTCCGCATGTCAAACCAATAGACCACTCGTGTAGCGAATAACTATCCGAACATCTGAGTATGAATAGCGTGGTTTATTTCATTGTGATCATTGGAACTACGAACAGGTCTAATAACAAAAAAAAAAAGATTTTTTTATATAAAATTATATTACATGCCGTAGAAAATTGGGTTTGATAGCATTTGCGCGCCACACGTTGTCACGTGATTTCGATTTTAATCATTTAATTAAATCAATAAGTTACTGGCGGTTACTATTTTGATATATATCGAGAATGATATTTAACCACTTTCATGAAAAAACACATAGTTTTTTCTAAATTGAGTATTATAGACGCATCGAAAGGAAAAGGCAAAAGGTCGCGTTTTACAATCATGCACTGCATGCAACAGATACAATTTATCCCTGCAGTATCAGCATGTATACTTAGGCTGACCCAGAGAACCAACCAAATAATGGAAAATATCATTGCGACATATAAATTAACAACGAAACAGCAGACGTTTGAATTAATTGAATCAATTATTGTATGCGGGTATTTTTGATTGAATGTTGATGAAATTGATCTAGACATCGCGAGTTAAAGTAAGATTTAAGTATCCTTACCTTGAACTAAATAAAATATCATTAGATACCGTCTAGACTTACCATTTAAAACACATTGACTACAATAAAATGTTAACGTTTATCAATGAAGAAAAATGGAGAAACAACAAAACAAAAAAACAAAACAAAACAAAACAAAACAAAAACAACAGCCAAGGTGATTGCAATATGACGACTAATTATCATTAATCGCAATGAACATGCATTCTATTTTATTTTATTTTACGTAATGAAAAAAAATATTGATAATATCCCTAATTTACTTGAGGTGATAATATATTAAATGATAAAACGTGCAGCTATTCGATGTGAAGCGATAAAATCGAGATATTGCACCCGGCAAATTACATGTTTGATCAATCTCATTAATTTCTCATCAAACTCTCGTTAGACAGAAATAAATCGAAATATAAGTAATTGCTTATTTTCAATATCCTTCAGCAGTATTGTTAAAAGTTAATGCGAAATAAATATTAAGCGACATTCTTAATGCATCACACCATATTCAGTCCCCTTATACACCAGTCGTCCCACTCCCTTTACTGTAAGCAGATAAAAATCTACCACTTGTATAGACTTAGTTGTGTCTCGGATGAGAAGCACATCTCAATGCACATACAATTCGCGTGTTTTTATATTATACAATTATTTTGATTTATTATGCAAAATTAGTCCAAAGCTCGCGTTTATTATTTTAATCAGAAAACCCTAGTTTTACATATCACACCATGAACCACATAATCTGTATAACCAATATTGAATATCGAAATTATAACAAAACAAAACTGGAAATGAAATCAGAAAGAATAGTGACACAATATAAAATGCTCGAAAAGTGATACATTAAATGACGTTTAAGTGATTTAAATACAGATAACCAAACGAAAATTCAAATTAACTTATAGAAATGAAAAGAAATCAATACAAAGCGTGCTTGACAATGATTATTTAAACAAAACAATATATGGCATTCAAAATGGCATCCTAACGCTGAGATGGAAGTCTAGATGGATAATAAGCTTGAATTTTCTGTGAAATTTTAAACCATTTATAGATTCTTTGAAATACACGTACATCAGATAATACAGTTTAAATCGTATACACTACTTTAGCAGTATCCGCACGTACAAATAACCCTATGCCTAAATAAAGATAAATAATGTTGTTTTGTTTGCCAATGCAGTTTCTTGGGGTTCGTTGTAAGAGGGTCTAATTGCGGCTTGTTTCCTGGCCTAATCACCTTAGTCCAGCCAAATCGATAAACATCAAACACGCCTGTGTGATTATATTAAGCTTAATGTCGCACAGTTCGAGAATACAGTATTTATGTTTAAATCAGCAGGCCGCGTAGCTGTAAGCTAATTCCAATTGGGAGATAACTATCATGCGGTGAGATGTGCGTAAGACAAGAATTAGGAAGGTTAGCATGCCATATGTAACGCCAGCAACTCGACATTTTTCTATCTATTATGTTTTAAAAGAAACAAGTATTCCACGTGAAATATTATCAAAAGGAACTTTCTGTTGATTTTATATTAAGACGGATACTTTAGTCGTCTTTATATAGTGCAAGTCACTTTATTTGTGCGATATACAAATCTTCGGGTAGTTTCGCAAAATACAAATTTTCGAATAATTTCGCAATATACAAATTTTCGGGTAATTTCGCTATATACAAATCTTCGCTATATATCACAAACGCGAATGATTGTAAAAGCATTTATGCATCTAAACACTGTCGCAAGAATAGCACAACGATAAATATGCATGAAAATGGCCAAAAGTAGTCTGACTTATAATCTATCAATATGTATATTCATCACAATAAAACAATATTGTCAAAAGACATTGTACAAATTTCAAAAATATACATATTGAAAAAAGGGGCCAATGTGGGGTTACAAAAACGTGCCCCTTTAAATCACAAAAAATCAACTCAGCTTAAATATGGGAGGAAGAGGGTGGGTATTTTTTTTTGTAAAAAAATTCTGAATAAAAAGTCTTAAAGTTTAGCCCTTCTCTTCAAAATCCAATATGGCTAACTTATGAGTGGAGCTTCAGCATCCCACAATGTAATTGACCAATCAGCGTGTGAGTTATGCGAAAAGGGGACGCCCGATTTACAAAGGGGAATAACTCTAACAAACGAATATTGCCAATTAAGGGAGGGGTCAATGTGGGGTTACTAAAAAGCGCCACAAAGACATGAAATGTCTTCCCCACACGATATACATTAATGGCGCGAAATATTGTAAACGCAGAAATAAAGTGTTTGGTACTTGTATATATCATCATATAATATGCATAGATGACACATTGTAAGTTCATTGATTGTATTACATATGTAATATCTCGGATAGATAAAATGGTCTAGTGTCGCATTATTACAGACAGGTAGGTTTTGTGTCGGTGTATCATATAGCTGCAATAGCGTAGCTCAAACGACTTTATACAGATAATGGTGTCTTGTTGAGAGCTACAATCGGTGCCTATTACTGCTAATGGAGTAACAAAATAATCATGCAAATCATTATTAAAACTTCAGTATGAATCTGGCATATCGTACTTGTTATATATCAATTACCGAATCACTTATTAAGTATGCAATAAAACTGAACTGTATGGAATATCAATTTCAGAACAGACATTTTTGTTTTCACAGATAAATATGATGGCCTTTTCGAAGGACAATTATACGGCAAATCTACAAATTATGAACTTGACGTTTTATTGGTAGTAAAGTAGATATAAAATATGATCATAATGTTTGAATAGGGAAAAAATATTATAGAAATTCATGCATACTCTTCAAATAATTGGAAATGTACAGTAGGCCGGGTATGTGTATTCGTTCTATGTATCATACAGAAAGGCATGTCTCAACGTGCTTTCTATCTAATATGATAAGGAAGTGTGATTCAGAAATGGAGAAGTCGATATTTATTCTGAAACAAATTATGCTTCAGCCTTTTATTAAAGAGCGCTGTTATGTGTATTACTACGTTGATGTAATTAGAGGAATATATGACCAATAATATTTTATTTTCATTTTATTAACATGTTCACATTGCTAGTATTGTGTTTCCTATCTGTCAAATTGTTATTTTCTAACATTCATAGAGATAGACAAATTTGCTTATTCTAAATTTAAGGTTTGGTCATTTTTGTTTGAACATAAATGTTACCCACTCAAAGTCTTATTCGTTTTAGAGAAACAATTTGATCTTGAAAATAATTCTGGACATTGGCATCACACCTAGAATGTATTTTTTCACAAGAAAAGGAAAACAAAGTATGCAAAACGTTTTCGTTCTTTTTGCTTTGATTGTATTATTGATTCCATAACATATTTTTACTTTTGTTCTGAGATTATGTCTGCAATGAATGCTAAGTCCGGTTTAATTGGACGATTTCTGTTTTCAGCAAGTAGATTAGGGTGGCAACTCTTTTAAGAAGTTTTCTCCTTAGTCTTAGAAGACTCTTATCAACTAATTGCACTTGAAATATGGTGCTATTTCTAAATGTCAACGTTTATAGCAAATTAGATGAAATAAATGTATCATGTGATATTCATCAATAAATAAATAACATATTAAATTCCAGAATTGGAATGATTCATTTAAAATTGATTTTATTTTATAAATAAGGTTAATGTGGTTTTGTTAACATCTAGGTATAGTGCAAATCTATACTTAAATTTCTAATACCTTAGAGTTTCTAAAAGCGCGTCTTATACTGGAAACTTCCCACGTGCTGAATTTATTGGCAGGGTTTATTGGCTGCTTTGATTAATTCTGGTCGCAGGAAGCTATAACATAAAATCCATTGATTACCCTTACGAATAAACACGCGCGTTAAATGCTCTGATACTAACACATTGCAAGCAATTACTACAAATCGAACAGGTAATTGAATAAATTCGTGTTATTGTCTCTGTCTCATCTCGTGCCTTAGCTGACTTTGGCGTTAGAAATCACATGCATATACCATGGCACGCATGACTTCATTGACGTCATTGATCGAACGACTGGTAAACCATATAATGCACTAACGTTTGATACATATTTCTTCACGAAGAGGGTAGGAGCCACACAGATAGTCTGCATCATTACCATTGTTAATGTCAAATGTGCTCCCACGGACACCTTTTGCGCTTAGCTCTCACATCTTATGCAGAGTTATTTTCAGTGCATGTTTTGGTCGTAAATTACGTGTTATACATCGAATTTTACAGAAGCTGAGTTTTAATGCCTTCTTAGGATTTTCACACTGTTCTCTACAGTAAATGCATATCTAAATACATTGTTATAATTGCATATATAAATATATCCCGTGATTCGCAACCTAACCGGCGGATTCTGCATTGAACACTTTCCCGCAATCGTAAATACCATAAAATTTGCATATGCTCCTACGGGCACTTTCACGATTTGTTTCCTAGTGCATTATGCATAAAGGCACTTTCAGAATATTTTTAACCGATGCCATAGTGAATGTGTTTAAGCAAAGCAACACATTGAAGTCCCCAGTAAATTCCTGTACAGGCACTGACGAGACCGACTGTGTTATATCATCAGTATCAATTAACAGTTCCGGTTGTTTTGCTGACACTTTTCCGAGGCGTAATATGAACGTGGGGATGTCTTAAAGTCATTCTGAACCTTTTTGACTATTTATCAATCTCGGATGATTATTACTTTTTACTATTTTGATATACCGTAACATTACATGTGAAAAGGCTATTATCTAGGTTGACATTTACATAAATTGTGTTTGCATACATAACCATGACACGTGATTTTAATACCAAAGATCTGTATTGATATCGCACAACAATATGACGTAATGAATTAATATTTTGAGGTTTGTAATTCACTTTAGAATATTTTGCAATGGTACGGCCCTAACTGTTGTCCATGACGTTCTTCACAAGGAACTTTTTATAACTGTTCAACAGGTATAAATGCGTGACGTAACCTTACCAGTGGACTAAAACTTACTTCCACATTGGGTCCCTTGTCACATGCTAACCAGCATGATTTATCTTGACATTGGCATTATTATACCGGATTCAGTTTGACGTGGAAAGCTGTTGCCGTAATTGTCAACCGACATTTATTCAAGATTACAGTTTATTTGACATCACCATATAGCAGTTTCGCTTGTATTAATGTTTCTAGTAATAGCTTTTTACCTAACATACGGAACGTTATCAACATAATGTTCGCCACATCTTATGATGAAAATGACTACAAATGGTACAGTTTTTTTCCGGATAGTAGCGGATCACTTTGAAGAAAAGTCCGTGTCGTATACACAAATTCGAAAAAATCTCCCCAAAGTTATATTTTTTTCTGGAAAATTAGATGGCATCTCTTAAGTTAATACTCATTCTATTAAATACCGTGGTTTTAAAACGACATTTATTCTTGTCACATTAATGTATTGCAACATGATGGAAACAATATAATGACAGCATATTTTTTAAAGCGATTCTAATTCCAGGAAAGTGAAATGCTACTTTGTAATGTGCCAGAATTCGTGTTCGTTTTTGCAGTAGTTATGGCATAGGCAAATGACGAAAGCAAAATTTCAGTATACTGTGACCTGACGCAGCAAACCCTGCAGCAAGGGTAATTTAATCGTGCCTGCTGCCCCTATTGCGCGATATTCGTAAAATGGCAAGGGTTCCACAATGCAAGCAGACACAACACGAACATACCACAATCTCCAAAATTACGATACATCACATACACGTGAGGACATCCTTAAATGATCATGACTGTGAATAGAAGCATAATATAATTAACCAAATCAAATTAATTCAGCGAGAAACCACTATAAAAATGTCAAATATTCCGATAGTACAGGGTGACATAACACTCTTACCGCAGCCTCCTAAAACATAATGACATCCATACACTACAATACATGACGCACAATGGAGGTCGTCCTTAAATAGACCTGGCTGTTAATAGGACTTTTAACATTATAGCTCAATACACAAGGCTAAGTGTTAAGATGGAGTGTGTTTGCTTTATGTTTTTGCGGATTTATTTTGCAAACATCATTTATGTTTGCAATAGAGATAGAATTTATTAAAAGTAAATCAAATCTTCAGGTAGCTCCATACTTTGGGAAAACCCATGTAATTTTTTTTCAAGAAAAATGTGTGTTATTCAAACCCATTTGTAATTTTTTTTTCAAGAAAAATGTGTGTTCTCGTACTACGCTTTGAGATATTAGAGATTAAAATATACCATCTTTGCAAATTTGCTGGCCGAAAATAGAACAATTCATAAAATTTCTGTAATATTAGGGTGAATGTAGTCTCAATCCTGTTGGTTTTTTGTCCTAAATTTCTAACAATAGAACAATATAAAAAAATGTATTTTAACAAATGCAAACTAATTTTCGTTATTTCCAAGAACCGTTTCTATACGTACTATACGTAATTATTGTGTTTTGCCATATCTTCGCCCCTAAAAAATCAACGCATAGGCAAAAAAGGAAATGAAAACCCATGTTAATTTCACAATATTTGTATATGATATGCCTAAGGTAATATATTTTCAAATGTCATTTAAAAACATGGGGTCCTCGATCAAATTTTCACAATTTTGTACAGTTTTGTACGCTTGAAGCTTATAACTTACAACCCTACCCCTATTCCATCCTGTGCTACGATGGGACATATTAGGCTATGTTTGGAAATTCATGCCGTAAAATAATATCCTACATCAGTTCATATGTTTTTGTGATATTATATCTGGTTTATTTTTATGATTTTCTCCAGATGTATTGTTTTAAGGAAATCTGTATGTGACTTTTTTTAGAATTGAAAATCCATTCCCATTTACGATAGGACCGCAAAAACCTCAGAGATTATCATCGAATATTCAATTTATCGCTTTTGGTTGATTTATTGATAGATTTTAAGCGTTCAATGTCATATGTACTAGAAATTTTTTAATTTATTGAAAAATATTCAAACGGAATATCGTAGCGTATCGAAAACCATTCTGGAATTCAAAACAACCTCTGCAGTTTCCGTTTTAGCGTCAAATGAATTGGCACGGTTTTCAAAAGTATGGACATACCTATAGTATGCGACGGAATTGTATGAACCATTCTCCATGGTTCACTTTTTTTTGCTCTGATACGTTAAGGCTTTGTATTTTCATCTAAACCACGTGCACATAGACGGTCTGCCTTTTTCCTTGTCGATGAACTACGGAATATGTCACAATGATGAACAGTTACAGACAGGAGATAACAGGGTTTTCAAAACGTGTCGGTGGAAACAGGAAATTCCCCATGTGGTAATGACGTTATTGAACTTATTGCAGCTAACAAATAATTAATTTCCACGTACGTGACGTACACTAGACTTAATGTATCAAAACAACAATATAAATGGTACGGATTAAAGGTAAGCTCCTTAGGTTTTTCAAGTGTGTTATGATAAAGGGCCTTACAATGGAAACTTATAGTTAATTTGAAAATTACAAGAAATATGTTATATTTAATCTATATATAAATATATATGAACCCTTCATTACATATGGTTAGTTATGCTTAGTTATATAAATATATATATGTGTGTGTGTGTGTATGTGTGTGTACTTGTTGAAGTGGCCAGTCTTATCTGAAACTTTCAAATCTTGTTTGAGGACTCACATGTTGAGAAAACCGCTTTCACTCCGGCAAGTCTTGTGCAGGAAACTCGTGAAACTGTGTCATTCAGATCAGTAAACAGTATTTCTTAGAGTAATTGCTACTTTCCGAAACGCCTCGCACACGGTTCATCAACAGTCATTTACATTTCATCCCGGAATTTGACTTTTTTCACTTTTAAATTGTTATTATCATGTGAGTGGTTTGTCATGAAATATTATTTGTTAAAAGATCCATCGCCAATTAAAATATGACATTTTAGCGTTAAATACGGAGGTGTCATCATTTTTTTTCATAATTATTTCGCTGTATGGTAATGATTTTATTCCAATGTCCTGAGGACTTTTCTCGAAAATTGTTGTTTATTCAAGTAGGTATAATTTTCATCAAAAGAAAGTGACAGGAAATTGATTACCATTTTACACCAGCGCAGGTGTTGAAAAAGTAATTATCCCTCCATTAGCGCAAACTTTGCTAATTAAGGAAATTTGTGTTCTGATATAATGGTAGACATTAGTAATTGGATTGTCATTCCCGAGGTGTTTAATTTTAGTCATAGTAGAAGTGAAAACAGACAAAAAAGGATGCGACTTTGTGTGGTATTGAAATATTCCTCTAAGTATAAGAGAGAGACGAGATTATGCTTGAACAAGTTTTGATGACTATTCGACATTCGAATATTGATAGTTTGCTGTTATTTGCTCGTCATTGCTTTATCTACTAATCAGCCATCATCATCGGTTGAATGTTATTGATAACATTCCCGTTACCTTAGTTCAGAATCATTTCATACCAAATGTCCCTTTTTGCCCACAGTTAAACTTTTTTTTGTACATTTTGATCGTTACCTTAGTTCTGAATCATTTCATACCAAATGTCCCTTTTTGCCTACAGTTAAACTTATTTTGTACGTGTTAATCGTTGACCAATTTCTCCAATATGTAAGTGCTATGTTATCTCATGTTCAACCACATAGCTTTAGGTGGAATATTTATTTCAAGAACAGCTATTGATTTAAGCACATTTTCCCCTGTATGCAATATGTTCCATGAGGGGCCTGCTTTGTATGATTTTGAAATTGGAATATCCTTGGCTTTTTGGGGTTTTTTGTTGTTTTTTTCTGTTTTTTTGTTTGTTTTTGTTTTTAATTTTAATAGCGGAAAATAGTGTTTATAAGTTATATCACACACAAATGTTTTGGTAAAGACACTGAACAGCACACTCAGCTTTATTCCAACCAGCTAGGCAGTCGCGCTTAATGCTGAACGTTAAACAGGAGCAAAACCTCCCAATTTTGTAGACGAGGTTATGGTTTACCATCCCCCGTACATGTACTTCACGATGTTAGTAGTCAAACGATATATATAAATTACACAGGGAGGTGTAAGACATCTCAAACGTACTAGAAAATTATGTGACGTCACCAATATATACGGCGTCAATTCTATTGCATAACGGCGTTCGTGTTATGGAAACTAGAAATCAACTAGAATTACATCATTTTCATACTAAGTATGGGAGAACAATAGTTCCTTCGTGTATCCCTGTTCAAGCAAACATCCATTTTCGGGCGAAAAATGGAACAGTTATGGTTTTAAATAAGATTTCCTCTAGTGTACACCTCTTTTATCTTTCGCTACACTGTCGAGTGGTTTATTCTCCGTTTTTGTTATCTTATCAATGGTTTTAACCTTTTTAAGTTAAAACAGCGGGTTCATGTTCTTCGTTCTTCGTTCTTACATGTTCAGTGTTATTTTTACGGAATCTGCATTCATGGAAAAGAATCCTAAAAGCTTCACTGCTTATAATGCATCTACCGTAATTGACACGGCATGTCAACACGAAAGCGAGCTAATGCAGGTTCGTTTTCAAAACACAGTAAAGCACTTACTTCAATGATACGCGTAAAGGTTATCCTTTCTTTTAACAATTCAACCACGATTTCGTCCACTTCAAACAGCTGAGTCTTGTGACTTTTATCGTCATATCGGCAAACAAAATGTTAAGATCGATTAGTCTTATTTGTGTGTACGTTACGTCTGCTTATTCGCCAATTATCATTAATGATACTTTATATTCTTTACCAGAAGGAAACTATCGATGAAATACCGAAAATCTCTATATTTCCTTATATTCGTAAAGAGGCTCTCCATCTGTTTCTGATCGTAAAGATCTTCTGATTTCCATTGTCAGAAATATGAGTCAAATACAGTAATTTGGTTTGGTTTTAATCAATGTTGTCATTAGAGTACATTATTTTGGTTAAAATGTTTGAAAATTAAACACGTCATTTCCTCATACAATTGACTAAATTAAGACATCCTATGCGTAGCCCTTTGGCTGTAAGGACCGCTATAACTATCTACTCCGAAAAATACCATTCTACTTTCTGTTTTCCCGGATTATAGAAATGAGATTGAGAGACAAATCATCAGAAACGTTGCATTGAACATTTCAGAGTTTATTGGTAATATTTGTAAACATATTTTTAAAATAATACATGATATTGGATATACAAAGGTAAACATACGTAGAACATAAAATTATGTAAAATAACAAGTGTCTGTTACGGCATTGCATTCTGAATAAATGATTGAATAAAACAAAGTACGTAACATTTATTCAACCTATGGTCGATACGTGTTTTAATTAATTTGACAACAGTGTCCGTTTCTGCGTGAAATATTATGACTAAGTATAGCACTAATTTGAGTAATATAGTTTGAGAAAGACAACGCTAAAAGACTCCGTAGACTAGGGATAAGTTCCTCGGTTAGAATAGCGCTATGATCAGAAATGTAATAGAGAGTTTTGTTTTCATGCCAGAGGCTCTATTTTCAACAACTTATTTCAATAAAAAGGGTTCAGTGACCTAATTTCGATCTATACTCTAAAGTCTGGATGTCTCCGATCAAATACTCACTTTCAAATGCGTCAGAGATGCGTATATAAATCTTCATATTTCCCCCGCCTGGATCGATATCAAAAATATACTTCAGTTAAAAACAGTCTGGTGTTGATGTATGTATCTTTTATGATAAAAATGCATAGGAGAAAATTAGCAGCAATAATACAATTATTAATATTGCTCATATGAAGGACAAATACTAAATATATTTCAAATTCATTAACTATATTGATGTCTATATTGACAGCCAGAAGAAAACCCTCACCGCTTAGTTTATAAATTAATAACTATACTCCAAACTTAATCCGATTTAAGGTATTTGTCTTCATTTCTGGATATAGATCCGTAATGTTGTGTTGTGAAATATTTAAGACTTTCGACATATTCTTTATTGAAACGAAATGTTGCCCGAACGTCAAAACACCTAAATCAATGATGAGTGGGCGATATACAAAGAGAGGATGTATTCATACTGGGCCTCCCCATAGATCAAATTCACTGTTTTGTTGTCTTGCGAGTATTATTGATACTAATCTTAATGCGAGTTCAGAATAAGTTGACTAGATTTAGACTATTCAACTACATCTTATCTCTTTTGGATTTAAGGCTTTATGTTTAATTTCTGATCATAATGTTCTTTAAATACTCTGGAAATCATCGATTGAGGGAATATTATGAGTTGCATGGAGCAGAATACATTGAGCATACTCACTTGCAAATGTGAAACCGTGCAAATAACATTTCGATAAATGGGTATTGGTACTGAAAATAAATAATTTAGATAGATATTGAAATGAAATCTGAAACCCAACGAAAAACAGAAAACTAATCAGAGTTGACATGCTCGCAAATGAAAGGCATTGTAGACTGACATTTAACTTTTAATGTAATAATGAACGCCCGAGTAAGTACTTTCAGTGCATTCAATGTCGTCTATATAATGTATTAGATAATGCCTTATATCAATGAGAATCAAATATCAGGGGAATTAGTGGAAAGACAGTATATTAAATTTCATATATGGAACATTATCAATGCCAGGCCCCCAGCAAATTTATATTGTGTCGACGAGTTATAAATATTTACTTATTCAAATTACGCTAAGTGTTTTGTTTACACCTAATTCCATTTTTGGAACGAGTTTGTTTTCAATGGGACATTCCTAACTCAATAAACAGGCATAGCTATAGTGTCTACAATGATAATGGATATTGTATGTATTAATTTTGAATATCTTTTGTATCTTTTGACACATCCGATATAGTTTAGGTCACTTGTCATTCACGCTCGGTAGAGCTGGGATGTCAATCTCGATAAGTAAATACTAGTTTTATTTGAATGGAGTGGAATTATGACAGGAATGATCCACTGTAAAATAATTTAGCAAAAACCCAACATCTTTATTCTATAAAGGTGATGTATCCCTAGACCTATACGGTCTAGATATTATTCGCCCCTCTGAGGAAGTTTTGTCCCCTGACCATGATACGCCAAAGTCTATAATATGATGGAGTCTACTCCTGCTTACCGCTCAGCACAACGAGAGTGAGACAATTGGTTTGACCATTGGTAGTATGTGGCTAGGTGGGGTGTGCTTGTTCGATATCTGCGGCGGCAAGTTCAGTGAGATAGCACTATAAAAATGGCAAGGTTTCCACTATTACAAAGATATATAACACAAAATATATCGCTAACGGTAATAAACCAACAATGTTCAAGAAGTCGAACGAATGATGTTGATATAGATGAATCCAAAAGGAAAATTATTATAAAGGTAGGGTTTTAAAATGGTCTAAGCAACAAATACGATACGTTGTACGTACAATTGGTAGCTTCTGTAGTCCTTCGCTTAAATAGGCATTTAAGTTCAGACATGCACATTCACAAGAATAAATGAAGAGAAAGAAATAATGTATGTTTTTTTTTTTTTTTTTTTTTTTTTTTTGTGCGGGTGGGGGTCACAATAATATTTAATAAAAAATCAACAAGTAAACATCAACATGTTAATACTAGTATAGGTACTTACAAAGCAAAGTTGTACATTAATGACTAAATTAGGAACAGGAAATAAGGATGGGATGAATTTTGAGTAAGCTAAATAATATGTTGAAAGTACTGAAAGTACTGAAAAATGTTAAAGCAATTGCACCTGCAGTAAATGACAGACATTGCTTCTTATAAACCATTGAGCATTAATTCAATTCAATCCTATGGAAGTGATACAAACTTGAACACCGAATTGAATACATCGTAAAGAGGAAAAAAAGGCTATATATCTCGTCGATCTTCAAAACCTCTTTACCATTTAGGAACTTTGTTCTTGTAGGCCCTTTGGCGTTATATAGGTGACGTTTTTATTAAAGATTCGGCCAGGAGAAGACACTTAGGAACAAAGTTTCACTTGAATCCGTGTTCTTTCCGCTAACTTAAAAAGTGAGCCGCGTCTGCGTGAGGACAGAAAGTTTGTCGCCAGGAAAAGAATCGCAAGACAATTGATTGGTTTCCTAAAACGGTCCAAATAGATCATTGCCAATGCAAGACTAACTATTCTGACATTTAAATAGCAAGCTTTATTGGTAAACCAAAGAAAGTCTTAAGTCCCTTTACTGAAAGGAAGAATTGATTTTCTAGCCATTGTTTGGCTTTTCTAAAATAAATCTGTCGGCCGACTAGATTTTCAACTGATGACTTTGAAGGAATATTTCCAAGCCAAGGTCCCTCTGGACTCTCATTAGCACGCTCTCACGCGCCCAGGTCGTAACATCTATTGTTACCCGCCCTAACACACGAGTGTAAATCACTGACTGACATGTTACATTGTAATAATCATGTACAGTAAGGTGAAATTGGCAGAAAATCATAGCAGTATAATGTATTGTCTTTCCTGTCAAGTTAAAGGTAACATCGACGATTCCGAGTGCAAATTCGAGATACTTCGATGATTGATAAATGACTAGTGGCTCTTGACCTCTACGTTGAAATATCAAATCCCCCGTGAAATAGGTAACAAGGTAAAGCCGGTCGGTGGTGATACTCCGGAGACTTTTTTTCTACTACTGAAACCTGAATTCAGCTTCTAGCATTGGTTAATTGATTTTATTTTTAACTTAGCCGTTTTGACCGAATGTCAATATGTTCGCCATTCTTCCTCTCCTAGTAACACGGAATACCTTCTTACGTGACCATGGCTGTTTATAGGACATATATAGAATAAAGCAAAGCAAACGAAATTCCAGTTAAAAACTTATTTCTTGCAAGTGTTATATAGGTAGGTCGATGTAATTTCCTCCAGGTCTTCCAGCTTCTCCAACATTCCTATCCTTTACCTTGTTATTCATACAGAATATTAGAATAATAAACAATGTGATCCATTGCAAGATTGGCAACTCTCACGTCATAGACTTGTGCTAGTAGACCTGAATACATTGTCGGGACCTAACCCTTTCCCATCTTACATCAGATGGCTTGTATGTTTATTAAATCTACAAAAAAAAGTAAATTTTCATTGAGGTCAGTTGACAAAAAATGCACCCATCTACCTGCGCTTAAAACAGTATTGTCTTTTTAAAATTGAGTTCTCCCTTGACTGTTCAATACTGCTAAATATGCAAAGATGTAGGCGGACTTTAAACGTTAAAATAGTTGCAATTTTCATGATTATAGAATCTGCTAAACGTTTGAAATAGAAAAACCAAATCAACGATTTGAAAACAAATCCCATTTGAAATATCTACAGTGCACAGTATAATTCCTGTAACGTATACAGTATCTACAGTATACAGTGTATATCAATCCTGTAACATATACAATATCTACAGTATACAGTGTATATCAATCCTGTAACATATAGAGTATCTACAGTATACAGTATATATCAATCTAGTATACAGATATATCAATCCTGTAACATATACAGTATCTACAGTATACAGTATATATCAATCCTGTAACATATACAGTATCTACAGTATACAGTATATATCAATCCTGTAACATATACAGTATCTACAGTATACAGTGTATATCAATCCTGTAACATATACAGTATCTACAGTATACAGTATATATCAATCCTGTAACATATACAGTATCTACAGTATACAGTATATATCAATCCTGTAACATATACAGTATCTACAGTATACAGTATACAGTATATATCAATCCTGTAACATATACAGTATCTACAGTATACAGTATATATCAATCATGTAACATATACAGTATCTACAGTATACAGTATATATCAATCCTGTAACATATACAGTATCTACAGTATACAGTATATATCAATCTTGTAACATATACAATATCTACAGTATACAGTGTATATCAATCCTGTAACATATACAGTATCTACAGTATACAGTATATATCAATCATGTAACATATACAGTGTCTACAGTATACAGTATATATCAATCCTGTAACATATACAGTATCTACAGTATACAGTATATATCAATCCTGTAACATATACAGTATCTACAGTATACAGTATATATCAATCCTGTAACATATACAGTATCTACAGTATACAGTATATATCAATCCTGTAACATATACAGTATCTACAGTATACAGTATATATCAATCCATGTCACATTACAGTATCTACAGTATACAGTATATATCAATCCTGTAACATATACAGTATCTACAGTATACAGTATATATCAATCATGTAACATATACAGTATCTTCATTATACAGTATATAGATATGTATCAATCCTGTAACATATACAGTATCTACAGTATACAGTATATATCAATCCATGTCACATTACAGTATCTACAGTATACAGTATATATCAATTCTGTAACATATACAATATCTACAGTATACAGTATATATCAATCCATGTCACATTACAGTATCTACAGTATACAGTATATATCAATCCTGTAACATATACAATATCTACAGTATACAGTATATATCAATCCTGTAACATATACAGTATCTTCATTATACAGTATATACATATGTATCAATCCTGTAACAAATGCAGTTTCTACAGTATACAGTATATATCAATCCTTTAACATATACAGTATCTACAGTATACAGTATAGATCTATCCTGTAACATTTACAGTATCTACAGGATACAGTGTATATCAATCATGTAACATATACAGTGTCTACAGTATACAGTATATATCAATCTTGTAACATATACAGTATCTACAGTATACAGTGTATATCTATCCTGTAACATTTACAGTATCTACAGTATACAGTTTATATCAATCTTGTAACATATACAGTATCTTCATTATACAGTATATACATATGTATTAATCCTGTAACATATGCAGTTTCTACAGTATACAGTATATATCAATCCTTTAACATATACAGTATCTACATTATACAGCAACAGTTCCACTATACAAGAAGACACAACATAAATATACCGCAGTTTCCCAAAACACGCACCTCGCACAACATACACGCAACACACCGCATGCATGGGAGGCCGTCCTTACATGACCATAGCTGTTAATATGACGTTAATTAATCAAACAAACAAACAAATCATTACAGTATATACATATGTATCAATCCTGTAACATATGCAGTTTCTACAGTATACAGTATATATCAATTCTAAGTTGGTAATATAATATAAAGAAAGGATACTGCATGCTGTCAGGCATTGCCTTGGAGTCTTTAATTAGTAAGTATCTAATTATTAGTTAGTTAACAATTGCGTAGTTGTTACTTCGTTGCTTTTATTAAGAAACTTGATAGTTAACCGTATATTAAAAGTTTTGAACACACATTGAAACTAATAGTAAAGAACGAAATGGTTTGTGACGCAGTACTATCTTCTGCAGGTGGAGCGTTGAGGCGTGATGATTGCAGGGCATATTGTACTCAGCTTGAGTGTACTAAGTGCGACTGACCATATGTGAAACTATGCGGTCACTTTTATCAAAGAAAGCAGTTTATCTAGAGTGTATTTTTAGACAAAAGTTGTTTCCTCTACCGGAATCGATTCCAGGTTCTCCCAAGCACTAATTAACCGGGACGTACAAGATCGAAGAGATTCTATTTAGGATAACAACCAGTCACAATTCACGTGGGTACAAATATAGCCCGGCGTTATCAGTCACCGCGCTATCTCGTTATTACGATTTCTATTATTTAACTTATCTGTTTTTTATATTGCTTTTTCTCAAAGAATGCAAGTTAGTTAAACAAAACAAAAAAAAACTTTTTGAACACGACAACATCATACTGACAATGTACGTCATATTCATACTTTGATGTCGAACATAATTCAAAATAGGTGTGATTTAATAGGATAATCATGTGATTTTGTGAATTTAGGTCCCAGTGAAAGTATATACCGTCATCGCATTGGTTAAGATTTGGATTTTAAAAATATACATATATTTCTATGTATAATATCATACTGAAATGTACGTTTTACATAATGATACTGTACAGATGTCACAGACATTAGCTTGACTGAAATAGTTTTTTTTTAAACCAATATCGTTATGTTAAACACGTGATACATGTCAATAACTCCTATACCCATTGACGCAAGCGACACATCGAAATTATGTAAACAGAAGAGCCGTCCTAACGTCATGGCGTTCGTTGTTATTACTAATTGACATTTATTACAAGTTGGCATTTAGATTGTATTTTTGGTTTCCACTGAAAAAAAAGCTTTCATATCGAATGCTAGCTTAATTTCTTATTCGATATAACTCGGTTATAGGGTTTCTTCACAATTGTGTAGAACCATATACTATTTAATAAATTTATGAAGATATTTTTTTTCAAAACTTGCAATTCTATTTTTAAAAAGTCATGTTAAAATCAGGCAATCACGCTGCAACAGTTGAATCTTGCAGAATTGAAATTGAAAATGTATCGAATGAATTAAAAAACAAAAAAACAAAAACCAACTAGCTGCGAGCACTTGTATGTGTTATGAAATTGGAAATATGAGCGAACGTTAGAAACACTAATTATAATCGATAACCTTATTGGCCGAAACTGATAACTCGTCATGTGGGCGAGTGCTCCATTAGCATTCATCAGCAAACTTTAAGTATTAACCTCTAACCAATTCAGCTTTATGAACGAAAATAAAAACAAGTGTTTTTCATGTTTTTATATTTCAAATTGTGAGTTTACACAATGTAACCTATGACATTAGCTTAGAATCACTATATTTAAGAGATATGTGTTGGAAGTAAAATACCTGATTATAAAATGGATGTCTCCAACTATATCGTTTGAGAGACACGGTGAACCGACAAAGCTTTTTTTTAGATAATATTTTGGCTATTAACTCTTATGATCGGGTCGACCAAATGCACGTGGCAAGATTTCTCTAGAAAGGTTCCAAGTTATCTTTGCTTGTTAGGCAACATCACAACAAATGTCAACACAGAGAAGCAGCATGGATTGTTTTGACACACAGAAAAGCAGCATGGATTGTTTTGACACACATAAATGCATTTACTCAAAAACAAAAGCTTTATCAAGCATAACAAAAAGATAATCTTATTTCCTTCTCAAAAAATACTGAACCAAATTCAGGAAAATGCCGCATAAACCAATGTGAATTATATAGTCCAGGGTATTACTTTTCAAAAAACAATTTTTACCTCATAGATGTGGTGGAAGCCGCCACTCAAGATTAAAAGGTCTTAAGGCCCTTGAATCAAGTTTGCTATAATATATGTATTACTAAGGAAACATTATTTGTTCGTTTTCTATAGGAAAAAAAACGTGTCAATATTACTAAAATCACAAAAACTTTCTTTTCAACTCACAAAAGTGACAGATTCAAAAATTTTTATAAATTAAAAATTCAAATAATTTAAATAGATTACGTCATTGTTTTTATATCAATTTCCTTACCACAAATTTAAGATCTCTTGTGATAGTACATACTGTATGTGCTTATATTAATCCTCACTGAAATCAGACCGTTACGGAACAGAGAGTGTTAACACATCTTTGTAATAATCTGTATCATAATCTCTATCTCTATGCTACGTATTTATCCAAACTCTGACATATCTATGCTGGTAATTCCACGGAGAGTGATAACATACAAACTTGTTTACTACATGCATAAGTTAACTGTATTAGTCATAAATAGTCATAATAACTGTGTTAGTGTTTTTGTAAATCATAAAGTGGTAAATAAGTGATATTGTATTGAGATTGAATGTGTATTGGCTTCCATATAAATCTAACATTATATCCACTTAGTTTTAATGACAAAGCAGTCTCTAAAACATTTCACGTCAACCTATTTACCCATTGCTATGCATATTTGACGACCATAGATATACAAGATAAATGGATGTTATAAAAATCCCTTTCAGTAAGAAAAAAATTGCTCATTCATCCTAAACATTGTTCAATTGGCACTGACAGCTGAAGTGTAGAATTATGTATATTTAATGAAAGAGCTGTCAGGATTTGGATAGTAGGTCACGCACATTTCCCACGCAATCCAGCGTTATTTCTGCATGAGTTCTCATTGATCATCATTACTCTATATTTGTTTCTGCGAATCTATGTTTTAAAAAAACTAACTGCTTCCATGTATTCCCCAAGTATGATTCGTTATTTTCTTAGGGTGTCGGTGTCCTTGATATTTTTCAATATAAAACACTCTGACTTATATTCGCTTCAATGGATGTCGTCAAGGCAATTCTTTAATTTCAACAACTGGTATAGTTTATTTATTTTTAGTGATAAAAGCATGCTTTATTAGATTGACGATTTAAATAGATAAACGTATGCATTATGCATCACAAAATTAAATCGTTCATTAGCAAATAAATAAATCAATTAAATGTTTTATTACCCTAATCCTTTCATAAAAGACGCCTGTTTGTTGTTTATTTATCTTCATCTGAATGATACTATCGGCCTTGTTTATATGATTTCATACCACATTTCTATTTAATGGACGAAGGGAAATCCCAAAATAGCATATCTTAACATATTCGGTATTTGCATATTACAGAGTTGTCTGCCCTTGTGGGTAGGTGTCGATTGTAACGTAATGTGTTTACGAGTGTAACGTCATACTTTTCGGGAGAAAACGACGTAAACTGCGCTCACAAAATTATGACGTAACAATCGATACCTACCCGCAAGGGAGCTAACTTTGTAATATGGAAAGACGGAATACATAAATCACTCAATAAGAGCCAGGGAAATGAATAACAAAAATACAACAAATTGATCTAATCAATTGGGAAAAGTAAAAAAAAAAAGATGCAAAATCAGAGACAATTTCGATACCGATTAAAGAATGTGCTGATTTTGTTAGGTCCATTGAGAACCTTTACAGATCGATCAGGCCCATCCATCATTTGGATCAATGTATCATTAAATGTCTCGCATAGCTTTTTATAAACGAAAACACGTATACACATAGTTACAAGTATATATGCAATTTTTACATGTCGGCATATGTTACTGATTAAAGGGACGGGAGTTAATAAACAACCTTTATAAGTGAGTATTGAGTAATGCAATGGTCAAATGTATGTGGTATGACGTTGTTATGGGAGAGAGCAATCCTAAGTCGTTTGCCGAAGTCCCTTTTGATTTTGTACTAGTGCACAGTGTCTAATCAAGACTAATTTTTGTTTGTCTATTTAAGCATTGATGTCACTATTTTTTTAATTTTATCGGGGTTTTATCTCTATTGTGACTTCACGATAAAAAATATTGGCCAATCAGAAAGCCAGATTTGGTATGAAAACAAAGAAAAATTAATTATATACATGTACATGCAATTTTGCATTATATAAAGTAATGAAGCACGACGCCGTACAAATGTATGCAGCTCGCGGTGTGGAGTATATTTTACCAAGATTAATCACTAATAATAAACCCAATCAAAACGTAAGGAGAGAACGTATATAGACATGTTATCTGTTGTACAATTTCCCATGTATTTGACATCTAAAAATAAAATATTCTGAAATGAATTCAAAACAATGAAACCAAAACCAAAAGCATTAACCCTCAGAAAGTGAAAATAGGTATATATATATATTTATAAAAAAAAAATCAGCATTTACAAAGTTGCCGCCGTCTCCATACAAAATTTGGACGGATCTGATTAAATCCAAGTCTTGATCTTCAAGCTGTTCCTAGTTAAGTACAATATCATACCTGAACGGTGATTTTAAAGTGTTGTTCTAATCAGATTGAAAGAGACACTGGACGATACAGGATTTGTATGATACTTTCTAATCAGGAAATTTAAGACGTTGTCATTTATTTTGCCTAAGAAAACTACGTGTTTTTGAAATGGAATTACTCATTATCTTTTATTTCGTCTGCTCATTCCGTAGTTGAAATACTGTTATCTTACTCGAGAAGATGTAAGATTACATATTATTATCGCCAAATAATTACATAATGTCATCAATCCATGCAGCGTAGCCGAGGCGTATGTTCTGCACTAATAATATCATTAGTTTGCCGCATAATGCTGTACATTTGATGTTAAATCTTTTGATTTAGGGAAGTTTAAAGACCGTAAACACTGATCAGTGATACGTTAATGTTGCAATTAAAAACGAGAACAACATTTCCGTGCTATAAAACCTAAGAGTACCCCATTTCAAAATCTGATCAAGGCAGACATTTGGCAGGAAGCATAAAGTGAGACTTCTTGAAGGAACCAACATATTAAAATTTAACCTTGTAATAAATCCATGTCATAGCAAGAATTTTTAGAATACCCAAGAACGTATATCTCACTTATAAATCCTTTAAATACCATTAAATACAAAAAATAAAAAAAACCCAAAAAACATTTTAACTTTGTTTATCAAAATATCCTCCATACCATAATGAGCATTTAACATCGTGACTCGATTTAACTGCGTTTTAGTTCCAATGAATTTGATCGAGTGAAATCGGTAAATCTATTTATCAAAATGTCTACCTGTCGCAGAAATATGTTTGATCAATGATTTTGTCTTTACGTATGTAGAGGAATACACTTAACACGATTAATAGACTAATTGCGTGTTGGTTTTAGTGCTGTCCGTGCAGCATTTCACTACACAATACGTAAATATTAAAACAGGTTTGAGGTCGTTACATGTATATGAATACGTTAGCCTTGATGTAGCTATAAAGAGCGAAATATTTCATTAAAGTGTGCAGGATGCGTTGATGTTATATAAAATAGGTCAATATCTATTCTTACAACATTGATGTTCTATAGAATAGGTCAATATCTATTCTTACAACATTGATGTTCTATAGAATAGGTCAATATCTATTCTTACAACATTGATGTTCTATAGAATAGTTCATTATCTATACTTACAGCATTGATGTTCTATAAAATAGGTCAATATCTATACTTACAGCATTGATGTTCTATAAAATAGGTCAATATCTATACTTACAACATTGAATTTCTATAGAATAGGTCAATATCTATACTTACAACATTGATGTTCTATAAAATAGGTCAATATCTATACTTACAGCATTGATGTTCTACAAAATAGGTCAATATCTACATCTTGTATTCTTACAGCATGGATGTTCTATAAAATAGGTCAATATCTATTCTTACAGAATTGATGTTCTATAAAATAGGTCAATATCTATACTTACAACATTGAATTTCTATAGAATAGGTCAATATCTATACTTACAACATTGGTGTTCTATAAATCTATACTTACAACATTGATGTTCTATAAAATAGGTCAATATCTATACTTACAACATTGATGTTCTACAAAATAGGTCAATATCTATTCTTACAGCATTGATGTTCTATAAAATAGGTCAATATCTATACTTACAACATTGATGTTCTATAAAATAGGTCAATATCTATTCTTACAGCATTGATGTTCTATAAAATAGGTCAATATCTATACTTACAACATTGATGTTCTATAAATCTATACTTACAACATTGATGTTCTATAAAATAGGTCAATATCTATACTTACAGCATTGATGTTCTATAAAATAGGTCAATATCTATACTTACAACATTGAATTTCTATAGAATAGGTCAATATCTATACTTACAACATTGGTGTTCTATAAATCTATACTTACAACATTGATGTTCTATAAAATAGGTCAATATCTATACTTACAACATTGATGTTCTACAAAATAGGTCAATATCTATTCTTACAGCATTGATGTTCTATAAAATAGGTCAATATCTATACTTACAACATTGATGTTCTATAAAATAGGTCAATATCTATACTTGCAACATTGATGTTCTATAAAATAGGCCAATATCTATTCTTGCAACATTGATGTTCTATAAATCTATACTTACAACATTGATCATGACTAGATTTAGAATGATGTATTGTTGATGACGTGATTTCCATCAAAAATGCATCATCTGTATATGCATTTGTCAATATATATACACACAACCATTTGATTCAATATTCTATAAAATAAAACAATATTTATTGGTCATCTTACGCTTTAATAAGCATTCACTCCGAGCAAAATAACAAAACAAAAATCAATGCAGGCAAATATACATAAAATCGCCTTGTGCAATGTATACTACTCGGATTTGTTGAATTTTTGAAGTCTGAAATAAGTTTCTTCATAGTACGATGAAATACCATATGAAATGTCGATGGTTTTCATATTTGACTTAGAAATTGTTAATATTGGTATTTTTTTTACACTCGACATATGTTAAAACATTAGGTACAAATGTACCACAGTTAGATTTTTTACTTCCACTATAAAGAAAAGAATAGTTATATTCCCGATAAACGGACAGTATTGAATCTCGATGGTTCCGTCCAAGCAATGAATCACTTCTCCAACCTCGGAACCTATCTGTGAACGTTGGCATGGACTCCAATCACCTGACAGCTAGTAGCCGAAAACTGTCTATTTGATAAAGCAAAAAGATTAATCTGAACTCGTTAATGTTGACCCCCGGGATAGAAACTTTCTCGGCTTTGTCAGCTTCCACTGTCTATGTTATTTGTTAACATTACGTAGCATTATATACAGGGTGAATGACATAAATCTCTTAAGTAAGTCGTACTCCGACCGTGTTATACTATCGTAAGTGGTGAACTGGTGCATTTTCTAACGGATGGCTTTATATAAAATACAGGATGGAAGGTCAATGTTGTAACATTGTTCAATATCTCAAAGGTGGCCTTGGTGACAATATAACTTGTCTTGTTCCATTACTAGTTATATAAACACTGCAATTCTGTGTCCTTGAGGTCGGTTACTTGACAGCATTTTTGCTTCCACGCTATACGGGTTTGGCGTACAGAGCTGGAGTTGATCCTGCTCGCAGGTTATTTGAAATGTGAGCGCATGTAACGATTCACTAAGAAAAGGTTTTGTCTATGAGTTGTTTTAATTTGGTTTGGTTAAGATATCAGTAATGCAAGCATACAAATAATGCTCATATAATATTTTATTCGGACTTGATCGAGCGTGTGTTTTTATGCTCTCATGTTGTCACGCAAACCCGAGTTACTTCATATTATTGTTCTAGACTAATTAATTCAGATACATTTTGTGTTATATCCTATTTCAAGCAGGGGCATTTAACGACGTGTCAGAATTTATAGTTGTAGCAAAAACCAGCGAACTCAACGAGACAAGGAAGACATGTCGTTAGCATCTGGCGACGTTTGTTCGACATAGGTTTCAAAATATGACACCAGAAGTTGACGGCTAGATGTAAAATGCCGGAATATCGTGGTCAACCCGGTAACAACCATGCTCCATAGAGTGTTATATTAGGCCTATCATAATGAGATATACACGGTATAAAAATATTACATTAATAATCCGATATAAAAGGCAAAAATGAATTGAAAGTAAAATAAAAAGAAATCATTTCTATGGATATTAGGCCTCTAAATGTATGAAAGATTCACATTTACATCTTTGCCGTAAATTCTGTAGGATCTTGTGGACTGGAAAACATTTTATCACATGCTTATCTTATCGTGTCAATGGTTACATATTATTGAACATGTAATATGTCACAAAGCGGTAATAGCGCATCTAGTAACAGAAAAATAGGAATCTAATGAAATTTGTATCACAAGAAAATTGACCTATCTGACTTCCTTTGGAAAGTTTTTTTTTTCAATTTAAAACAACAAGCCATTGTTTGATTGTCTCATTCATATTATCTAGACATTTTATTCGTGAGTTAATTTTTTTCGTAATATATATACATATAAAACGTAGACTGCAAATAACAAATAGCAGTTGATACAATAGCAAAAAAATGGCAATGACATCGAGACAACAGCTTGATATGACGTTTGGAATATCTGTATCACTCTCCTCATTTTTAAAAAAAAACCCACGTCCCCATGGTACTTTGATGTTGACAGACTGAACAGACCTATATCTGAGATGTCAGCTATTCTAAAACACTCCATGGTGCCAGTTTCCTACATAAAACAGCCATAGGCTCTCTGCCATACCATGGACTTCCTAATAGCTCTCTCTTTGTGAGATACTCTTGTGGATATTGATCAGACAGATTCGTCTTGTTCTCGTTTGAGCTTTCACGCGAGAATGCTACTCGGAGTTCCTTTTCAGCATGAGTGTAATGCCATTGACTTATCTCGCCGGTTTGTTTTCTCTGTAGATTTTCAACACTTAATCTCTTTTACATCTGAAGCGGACACCTATGCATGGCAAATGGAAAGTGAAAGTAGATTAACAAATGATGATAGTGTGCATTGATAGATAAATAAAACGTACAAATTGTATTGATTGAGATGTTAAAAATAACAGGAACCGGCGAATCGGTCGAGGAAGCGGGATACGTAAGGAGAGATATCAGTGACACGGAGATAATTTGACAGGCCCTCGCTTTATGATAGAGTATGTGCCATATGCAATTTGATGAAATTACGAGATAACGCGATTTCCTGGTGAGAGGGAAAAAACAAGGACATCGAACGATGTAACATACTATATCAAAAATGCTGGAAAGGCAAATGAATAATGACAATGATAAAATACCGACATGGAGTTGGGTTCAGAACGTTGAGTGATCTGTGTCAAGGTTTTCCGAGGTTCAACATAAGCACGAGTAAAAGTTTATATAGGTTCAGAAGTTAATGAAAATATGAAATCGGATTAACAATGTTTTGTTTTCTACTGCTGGCATTTTGACATTAGATCAATTGTGTAATTAAATGACACTTAAACCAATATAGCGTTACAGTTCTGCTATTTACCGGACTATTTTAAGGTTATGGAGGTTTATAACTGAAGTCTATCAACTCATTATTAACAGAGGAAAACTAATGTCTCTAACACATTTCTATTCTTGTTCTGATTTTGTTTGGTATAGTAATAATAGCCAGAGATGCGTATTTTGGGAGACTGTGGTATATTCTTGATGTTTGCTCATGTATTGTAGAACTTGTGTCCTTTTTATAGTACTATATCACTGAAACATGCAGCCGAAGCTACCAAGCATCACCCCACCCGATCACATTATACTGACAACGGACATTTGTTCTCCATTTTTCCCACAAATATCTAGCATGGTTTGTGAGTGTGCATTATTCTAATCAAACAGCAATGGCGTAACGAAATTGGTTCTGATTTGTCAAAATTTAGATATTGACTGTTTGCAGTGCAAATCTTTTAGAGATATATGTTTGAATGGTAACAAGAAAGTAAATTATAATCTATTAAAATTTATATACAAGCCGATTTCATTTTAACCGATAGGTAACTAAGATGGAATGAATAAGAATATTATCCGATACAAATATTGCAAGGAGCGTTTTGCACGTTAGATTCACTATGGGGGCGTTTTCTGTAATGGTCATCGATCGTAATCAGCACGTGCTTGTTATTGACATTTTAAAATGGATATAGCATCTATTTTTTCCAATCTCGACTGGTCTTCTGTGAAACAAACAACTTACGAACATTCGTTAGTCTGAAGACATTTCAGTGCATTAGCCCAAAGCCAGCGACGTTGTCCAAACCACGTAGTGTTGGACTTGTAGGGCTTAGCGGAAATTTGAAATGTCACCGAGTACTTTTATGTTGTATAAGTTGTTATTCAATATGACGAATTAATTACCTGAAGCCAACCATATCTGCATATACTAACATGTCAATGCTATTGCTTACAGACAGAGATATTAAAAGAGTGTAAGGTACGATTGTTTTATATCAAGCAGCCTGTATATATATTTACACTGTAGAGTTAGCAAGCTAAAATAATGCTAAATAATTCAATAATTTCAAAGATGTCGTTATCACTACGGAAATAAAGGTACATGTAGTACTATTGCAAGACATTTTTTTTCTTTATAGTTTAAAATTCAATTTTGCTTGTAACGAGCATTTCCATTGGCTTCAAAATTTACTTTATCAGCTAGCCTATAAAGAAAAAAATGGCGTCGCCGTTTGTGACGTTGCTTCTGATTAGCTGTGATGAGGGCGTAATGCTTTCATAGACAAAAGAGTCCCAAAATAAATTTTGAGTATTGAAGAGATTATCTTTAGTAAATTGATTTATAATGATTAATTTGAATAAATTTGTTATGCTATGGAGATAAAACACAAAAATCTGAGTGTACTCTCATCATAAACCGCTTCGCTCAAATCTCAAATCTTTTCAAGTTAATCCTTAATTAGTCACAAAATGACTGTTTTAGATAGAAGACACTAATACCATAATTATGAGCCATTGATTTTGTGGCTCCCTGTACTTCCAATAACGACTGATATTTAGAGGAAACTAAATGCGATATACAACACCACGGAAAATATATGTACATGCTTTGCGACGTCTCAACAACTTGACATATAAATGAGTAAGATCAATGTAAAATATGATTTGGTGATAGGTACAGTAAACTTGTTATATGCTGTGAACTTAACAAACCTACGCTATGAACTATTTGGTCATCCAATAATTTACAGTATAAAGTGTTTTCCATATGAAACTATCTTGCGTTTAGTCTATCGCGGTTTATTGTCGTACACATGGACTGCTGACCCAAATTACAACATTTGTGGCACATGTGTGAGAGTCATCTTAGTGCAACATGAAAACTCACGGTGTAACATTCACGGTTCGGCGTCATGTTAACACCTTGGTGTATTCACGACATAAATAAGGGCTTAATGTAGTGTCGCGTGATACATGACAAAATATAGATTTACACTGAAAAGAACCTAACCTACATGTACTTATGGTAACATTGTGTTTATAAAACATATCAATTTGATATTGGGGATGTATGAGTATGTTTATTGTGGCCAACAAATCACAGTTATTATAGCTACCTCTAAATGACAGGCGACAACTCTGGGTGATTGTCCGCTCCGTTCAAAGGATTGAACGGAAGTGTAACCACGTTTGATTGAGAGAGCAAAGTTACACAAACATTTGTGTAGAAGGTTAATCACAGCTTGTTTTCTGTTTTAACACTTTTTACTTCAACTCTTCAACTCTCTGGTGGTGTCTGTACCTTTAATGTCATTTCCTGTTGACCGTCTACAATCCTAAAGGAGTCTTCATCCACAAAGATAAACATTTTATTTATTACTCAACACGTTTCTTATAAATAAACATTCTTCTTACGTATACTTATAAGAAACAACAAGGAAGGAAATGTACATATCGGGAAGTGTTTGTTGGTTTGTTTGATAAATTAAAGTCTTATAAACAGTCAGGTTCATGTAACGACGGTCTCCCACGTATTTGGTCTGTAGCGTGTATGTAGTGTGTTGTGCGTGTGTTGTTAGACTGCGGTTTATTCGTATTGTGTCTTTTTGTATTGTGGAACTGTTGCCCTTTTTATAGTGCTTTATCACTGAAGCATGCTGACTAAACCACCAAGCAAAACACCCCACCCGGTCACATTATACTAAGAACGGGCAAGCCACTCGTCCTACTCTGTATGCTGAGCGCTAAGCAGGAGCAGAAACTACCACTTTTATAGACTTTGGTGTGTCTCGTCCAGGGACTGAACCCAGAGCCTACCTCATTGGGTTGTGATTATATGATATAGGTTTATTAGTCGTCGTATTTTTACACCCATTTCAAGTGCTATAGAATTATGTTGTTTCAAGACGTATATTTATTCAGTTTTGCTACCGCAACCCTAGTGGATATATGAGTTATTTTATCTGACTCTTAATTTACCGTTTATTTCGCTCTTGTATCAAAACCACAATAGTCTGTTTTTCAGATTTAATTTCAAAGACATAAATCAATAATTAAATGATAAATTGTATTAGAGGATGCTCGGAGACATTAATGCAGACACAACACAAATATGGTCACGTTGCAATTTATTTAAAACAAGACAATAAATAAATGACTTATAATATTTACATTAAAAAAGCATAATAGAGCCAAAGTCGTGAAATGTGTTTGAGAATGCATCAAATTTACCATTAAATGGAATTGTAAATAACATGTCGTCTTGATCAGAAATTGTTTTGTACGTACACTTATAGCATGTACTGCCAAAAAAACCGAGATATCATATTTAGTCGTAACGTCAGACAAAGCTTAAATATAATGAAATATTGTACAGTATTTATTTGTCCATGGAGTATCCTAGATTTGCTATCTTTTGGAAACAGAGAAACTTAATGTAATTATTGTTGCTCTTTTCCTTATGTCAACAAATATTTAACCTTATTACCACGTCCTAATATTCGGACAACACAGCAGGAACCTTGCTGTAGTCTGGAGATAAAAAGTTATTGTCTAATACTGGAAATATGGTTGTCGCCAGAGAAGGCTACGAACAGAAAGATGTGACATTTAGAAGCGAGCCAAAATAGCACAAACCACAGATGGACGCAGATTTCTGATGGTCCATAATAGAACAAAAAGTATACCACGGTGACTTGTGAGCGCGCTAATTTGATATTAGAAACAAGCTCTCGACTAATGCAGAAGGACTGATGGACCACATACTTTACATCGCTCATCTTCAGGAGAACGAATTCGCCACATCAGACAACATGCGTGTATATAAATAATTTACCACTGAGAAACGTAATGAAATTTAACATTCTCAAAACGTAGTTTTATTTCTGTGTTTATAAACACATAAGGTGACGGATTTGAATCTATTTTTCTCTTTTCTTCCTTACCTTCAACAGAAGGTGTGATGTATATGTTTTATATCAACGCTGCGAACTTTGCAAATTTACGGGGAAAATGTATACATATTGTCTAACATGTGCATATCCCAATTATCTTAGTTCTCTCGTACGTTGCACTACCCATGGCTCAGGGCTGCCTGTTCTGGTCATAATTCTTATTTCGTTTCACATAGACAAATACAGGAATGAAAATAACTTTGATACATTAAACTGAGATTCGACTTCATGCTCTGGTTGTTTTGTTGGGGTATTATGAGCATATATATAATACATCATTTTGACTATGTTGAATGAAATACTCAATCACCAATATTAGATATTCAGCCTATTTATGATTGTAATGAGTTAATACTATGATTATGATATCAGTGATAATTGCATGGATTTTAATCAGTGGAATATTTATCCTTCAGATGTTTGAAAAACGTATAAGATAATTTCAATATCTAAAAGTATTGATCTCATAAATCATTTCAAGTAAATGTCTGAACCCATCTAATGATTGATATGAAATTAAAGCTTACTATATGCTCATGACAATATTCAGAATCGAAAATTCAAAAACAATGTAATGTCACATGGAATCTCAAAGAAAGACATAAAAGATACATTACAAACCATTATTTCATATTAAATTGAGCATAATTACTGTTTCCAAGAATAGATTTTGGCAGACGAAATATAACAAACCAGGACAGAGAGAGTACAGAGTGAATGTCTAACTCTTTTGAACTATTAATCTTCTTGAAGCTGACTAGCCTTACAGAGTAAACTATACTATACGTTAGTGAAGGCATCAGCTGAAATCAGAATCCCGTCGGGAATCATGTATTATAGGCACCGATATACTGCCCTTGAGCAATCATCTAAAAAATTCTCACTTTTGATATTCTGGTGCGATGAGAATGGTTCTCAACTGGAGACTTTCATGTGCCACGGCGTCTGAAACAGCTGAAAAAATCTGATAAACTTAACACGTGAATCGAGCAGATAGTTGATATTTTAGTCCCTGATGAGATGCTGAGAACGGTTTAAAAGGGTTAGGGCCGTATCAATATGAGAAATACAACTGTTGTATGTATACGTCCTTTATGCTTTATTTACTGTAACAATTATTGCTCTTTCCCTTCAGTATCGATATCTCTATCTAGGTGACATTACTTCTCTTATTGTTGGGTCCCAATTTAATGCAACTGGTTTGTTTTAATGCATAAAATATTTACATGATAGATTATATAAGAAAGTGATTTACAACCGAAACTGATATTTGTTTGACAAAAAAGATGTAGTCGACAGGGGATTTACAGTTGTATCTGGGTAATTGGCTGCGAGTTGAAAAGGGATGCAATTTATAATATAGAATCTGAAATGAAATGACAATAGCTGCATTTGTTTTTCGCAAAATCTGAGCTAGAATATCATTCTCAGTACCAATAGATATGATAACTAACTATATAAAAATTGCGGTCGATTAATCATACCAAATTAGATAATCGAGAAATACAAATGTACACTGAACTGACGTGTGATAATCCGCCCACTCATTCACGACAAGTTGTCGAGTTTGTATCCCAGATAGAATACATTATACGAAACTAATCGTTTCTCGTATTGCTGGCTTTATCTTTACGCTCAAAACAATATAATCACAGAAGGCCCTTTTCCACAATTAAGAGACACTTTTTTTTATTTCTAATGCTATCGATTGTTATTCCACAGAGCTTGACGATTCGACAGTGGAATTCTTTCACGTTTCGTTTGATAGTTAGTACGCGATATGCACCCGTTAAAGGCAAGAGCTATTAGACTGCTTTCCATTTATGAAAATTTTATTGTGTGATTTCATAAAGATATTGTTGCGATACATTACATTCGCCCGTATTGTTTCAAATTAAAAGTAAAATTGAAAAGTGAATATTTTATGAGCAGTGCTATGACTTTATTTCTATATTGATTAATACAAACAAAATTATTGATTATGATACTAAAACCACATTGGTTACGTATAACGGTAACAGTTCCAACGGAAGACGCTTCATCAAATGGAACACATGGATGGGAAGTAATATCTAACATATGACTATTACCTGTGTAATTAACAAAAGATTTGTCGATCGTAATTGCAGCCAGATTTTAATACATCTTTTTTATAGATGATAAGTGATGTACGTGATATTGTTCTCTAATTATGACTTTCGGTATCTATAACATGTTTGGGCACAGCTGGTGGATAGGAAGGGATATAGTGATACTCCTTTATATACACCCAATCTTCTACTGACTGTACATAATATGTTATCAAACATTTTACATGCATGATTAATTTTTTAGCGTAAAGCATCAATTACGGCAGTTTCTGATTAGCTGGAAATATATTTAAATTTTATTTAAATTTTTGTTGTTGTTTTTTTTTTTGTATTAATGGTGATGATGAAACTTTAAACATGACACTTGCAGACATTTTTCAACATTTTTTTTTTCAATTGGGATGATGAACATGACATCCAAGACGAACAAAATATGTATTTACTTTAAACATGGCACTTGCTGGCATTATTCACTTAATTTTTGCCTAATTGTGACAGAACTAGTTTGAAGAGGTAATAACATCCGTATAGAGTTGACGCTAAGGAAAACCAACTTAAAGTTTTTATTGTATTGAAACATTAACATTTTAAGATTGCACCTGAATAGTCCCAACGGCTTACTTTGGTTTATAGTATAATGTTTTGAGTTGGTATAAAATGAAGTTAAAACTTTGGTTATTGCCTTAAATGATATCTGAACCTATGAATACAGTTTATTTTTCATTATCGTCTTGAACATAAATTGTTGACAGGAGCCTTTTATGTCGATGATTTATGCCCATTCAATACTCTTCTAATGTCTTATATGGCATGTTTATATCCATTCCAGCGTTACTAAATGACTAAATTTCTAAACCTTTTTGACTTTTATGGCTTAACAAGGAAACATAGGTGAATCAGGGAAAATGTCAGAAATATGATCTGTCAAGAATTATACAATTATTTTGCAAATCTTTTATGATTTTCCATGACATTTCCGCTGAGTAACATAACATCACAACAATTATCTCAGCTGACGATAACATTATAGTTTGTGATATCAACATATTCTATATAAGGCTAGCCTCATTGACGCTTCATCCAAACAGATGACATGATATGTACCTGTAAATCAAATAATAAAGTACTCAATACTAATCAAGAATATATTCATGAGTAGAGAATATATAATTCGAGAAAAAATCCATTTTAATTGTTTGGAAGAAATTTACCTTGAAGATTTTTATTTTTTATTTTTAGAAGAAAATTATATGCGATATTTTAGCTACGTCTCTCACTGGTAACATATTAAGTTATTTCTGCTAAAATCATTCTTTTATTATCACTTTAATTATAATTGTTTTTTTCCATATGCTCACAAATAATATTATGGTGTTCAGGTTTGTGGATTCAACACATTTGTGATACAATGTATGAAAAAAAGGAAATTCGTTCTCTAAAATGATTGATCAGCTAACGTCAACATCGTTTGCATCAACACTTTTTTGTGTATGTCATATTGCATAGAAAATCCCGATGAGTTCCGAGTACCGTGCTATTTAGACTGTAACAAGGTTTAACATGTACCAATCTTTGTTAAAATGTTAACTGTGCGTTCAATGAATCGTTGATGTATATAACTAATATGGGATATTGAATAGTTAACACTATAACTAGTATGTTAATATGTTCATTAAATTCTAATTGGTATCACCTGGGTAAAATTTTCGTCTAGATCTAGAACATTTTATTCATTAATAGATGAAGCGTATAATTTCTCTTTTAAATACAAAGCATCTTTATCGAAATCTTTTGACATTTTTTTTTCTTTCAGAAAGATTCTCCCTTTTAAAGGTATTTCATCCAAAACAACTAAATTTCCCTATTTCTTGTGAATTTCGTAAAGTAATGCTAATACATTCCGTTCTCTTGTCACAGACATCAGATGTCGCAAAGTGGTATTCAATAACCCATTAGGATGACGAAAAACACTGTATTGTAATTTCTATTTTTATCTTTATCAAATATTTCAAATCAATTTGCCGTATTCCACATCTTAACTTATTATTATCTTTAAAAAAAACCCTAAGTCAAACTCTTTATACAGTTAACCCGCGCTAACTCGAGGTCGACGTGGCGATGATTCATCGAGCATATCTAGGGTCTTTCATTGAAAGGAATCATCTAACAGGTGAACATGTACGTTCTTCAGATCGATCAGCAAAATATTACGGTTAGGGAAAGTTTGCTACCACTGTGCCGTTAGACCTATCTAAATGAAAGATTCGCGTTTTAAGTATATATATAGAGAGATATATCAAAGAAAATTCAGCATTTCAATACGAAAACCTGTCAACAATTTATATATCCCACTGCGTTCAAAAAGAGGTTTTATCGGTAGTCCGCTGCTCCTTGGCAGGAAGTAGGGTTGCCATGACTCCTTCAGTCCTTGTCGGTGACTGACGGCACCCGACTAGTCACGCAAAAACATCATTATGTCGAAGTTCTCGACGGCATGATACGTCAAATTAAACGAATTGCCGTATATAAACTAAACATTCTGATTTATCAAACATACCGGCTCCCATATACCATATGTGCCTCAGACATTTATTTTTAAAAATATTCACTAGTATACTTACTGAATTAGTTCAATATCGTAGATGTATGACTTCAAATGATATTTTGTTGTATAAACAATTTCTTTCGATAAAAAAGACTCGAACGATTTTGTTAAACCATTACCCCAAGGTGTTTGAATAATCATTACAACTTCTATCAAGCCGAAAAGGCAACTAACCTATAAGTATGAAATATGATAATTATAAGCAGAATAATATATCACACCCACACCAGATATTATGTTTAATATTAATATGCCATCAACTTGTCAGAAATGAGTGTTATTTGTAGCAATTTTATGTCTACAATATAAGCACAAGTCCTTTCAAAGAACAAGGAACACGACAATACAATTTACCTATTTCCAGAGCAAGATAAACTTTGGAGTCTAACGACAATTTTGCCAATTTTGCGGAAGTGAAATCACCACCATAATGATTATCGAAGTGCATTATGGGAGTTGTCAGTATTTTCCTTAAAGATCGATACGAACTTTAAGGTGCAACAACACCAAATACACATGGGTATTAATTTCGAACAATGTGTCTTCAAAGTTCCAACGGAGCGACATACGTAGCTATATAAACGCCCGATGGTTTTCATTGATTATTGAAGGGAAGTAGATTAAAGGGTCCAAAATCTCTTTTGGGAAGTATATCAAACATGGATTTATCTCATTAAGGTTAAGGGAGAACAAGACCAATATATAGAAATTAACAAGAAATGTGTATCTTTTACGAGCAATTCAGTTATATCTTTGGAAACGAGGTCTGATTTCCTCATTCGACCAACTTTTTCTCCATTACATATCGGAAAACATATCAAATAAATGTTCTCCTGTTAGTGATCCAGGTACAAACATATCGTTGTCTCTACACAAGTATATTTTATCTAATCTATTTCACACATCATTTATTCTGAATCAGCATTAATTCCAATTGCAAAAGCAGTTTCGCTCTAAGTAGTATTAGAGGTATGCAGATACGATGATAAAACAAACTTATTCCATTTGGCAATAACGGAAATGTCATCGTTCATGTATTTGAGAAATAAAAAGCTGACAATTCGTTTATAGATTTTGGTACTGGTTGTTTATATTCGATACCATGTACCCTGGAGACTGATAAAAGCCTTGTAAACACCATCGTTTACAATGTTGATCATTTACTGGTCGTATCTCTACACAGAAGTGAGAGTAGCACATACATATTATATGAGCTATTGACACAACGTAATTCTTTAAAACACAATGTATAGCCGTGAAGCTATCGATGTAATGACTTCTCTACGTAGCGACATACAGGTTTTGCTTTGTGTTACCTTGGCACCCGAATGAAGCCATCTACAATGGACATTATAGGTGCGTGAACTGTTTAATGCACTATCAGCTGAAGCTATTGTCATCAGAAGATAATTATGATGTGTGTGGAATTGCACCTATTATTGAAGCCAAGGTGGTAATAATGATACTGAGTATTATGAACATGGACATTGCTCCGAATCAGTTTGGGGTTGGGAAGATAGTTTTACTAGTCTAAGGCCGAAATTTGTCGAAAACGAAATAGCTTATAAACCAAATGAAATGTGCAGTATGTCCGATAACTGTCAAGATTAGAGTAGAAGACTTACCTCTTATTTGACAATATGTTTGATGCGTACAATTTTAAACCAAAATCTCATAAAACGATGTTAACATCCTTGGAAATGGCCTTATTTGTCAAGAGAGCTGCTAATAACTGTATTCAAAATGATAAAAAAGGGAAACATCGACGTTGGAACAAAGGCATATCCCCAAGTATAAAATAAAGATAATATGTACCAAGCCGAATACACCACTGTATTGAAATTGTCATAGCCTATCACTACAATGACAAATAGTAACAGATAGTGTTGTGTGGTTGTTTTTATCATCGGTCAAAGAAAATACCCGTGACTTTTATGGAAAGATTGGCAAAAAGACAGCCTGTGTATTGTTAGACGATCCACGAAAATGTTACCAGAAAAAAAAATCGCGATTTTCCCCCGCGAAAATAAACAACCATATAGTAAGCTATTTTTGGCGTCAGAAACTATTTACAACTGATACATAATCCTAAAAACAGAATGTTGACAATATCAATATTATTAGAATACACAAGATTGCGTCATTCAATGCTATTGTTGTGATAAACAGTTATCCAATTGAGTATAACCCCAGTAAAACTCTTTTCTTAAGAACAGACAATTGATCTACATGTTTTAGCAACAACAAAGTATGTGCTAGATACGCCAGGGACATCTCCATCAATAACATGTATATTAAAAACACTGTGACAAACATATGTCCAATTTGATGATACAATCGATGTTTTTCTAATTCAATTGACGTCAGATTAACTTATATAAAACACTTGTTCTTGTAAAGTCATTGGAAATAATTATTTATTTGCTTAATATACTTTTGTAATATGCATCTGTTTTGCCTTTATATGTCAAAACATTATGTACGTTAATCAAAATAAGGATGCCTCGTTACAGGAGAAGATATTACGCATATTGGAATGCTACTGCATAGTTCAATTCAAAATGACCTATCATTCCAAATCAACTTAAACTTATTATGCTATGGTCAAAATGATCGGCTGATATCCGAGGATAGCGGGTAATCGGGAGTACACCGCTGGTTTTGGCTATATTTCCGACATCGGACAACACCGGTCAAAATATTTGACACACATCATTTACATAAAAAGAAGGCCATGTGGTAATAGTATGGCGTCTGTTTCCAAAGAGATTTTTTGGGGGCCGGCGAGGTAGTTACACCGATCGAACATATAATGCTAATCGGCCAATTATCATAAGATATCCGGGCGATAACCGGCCTATTCACTGGGCATCGTACGAATATCACCCGTGTATAGTTGTACCAGGCGCCGATTGTCGATCAGTGTGCGGGCACTTCCCCGATGCTGCCTGAGAGCCTCGGCAATGCCTGGTTCCGGTCGTGAACCAGGGCAGAATGGCTAAAAACCACGCCGGGAAGTACATCCGAAGCCTAATCGGAAGGGGTTGTGACCAAAGCATTAGACTCACCTGATATTACATGTAACCAAACAACTGTCAAAATAGGAGATAAAACAAAAGAAAGAACCGGAAAAATATCAATAGAAACCAAACTAATTCCCATGACAATGCGGAGTATGATATTGATGATAATTTACTTTCAATAATTAGCTGATTTTTTTCGATCACTAGCGCAAGATTGGAACAAGGCAACTAGTGCTAGGTTGTATTTTGTAAATAATTTATTAGTCAACGGAAGAATGAAGTAGGCTGATAGACAAGGTGGCATCAGATGATAACTGCAAAACAGGATAGTCGAAGTAATTTCTACAAAAACCAACATCTAAAACCACAAGGATAATACCTATAGTATGGTAACTGCTACAATATGTTAATCACATTACAACCTAGAAGTACTAATGATTGAAGCATGACATCACTCTGAAAAGCTTACAAAGCAGTGGGTGTGTAGTGGAGCTGTGGTAGAAAGGGTTTATTCAGAGGAGTGTGACGATATGACACGCGAATGGCCCATGTTTGTTTGTACGTATACAGAAATGTGGTTAATCTGCGTTTAACGATCAGTCACGTGCCTGACGTTCTGTGGCGTACTTGATGTCTGTTGTGTGAAATGGATAATTTGAATATATTTCAAAATGGACACTGAAATGGGATTTACCATACAACTCATAACATACTGATATGAGGGATGTGAATCTTACACCAATATTTTCATCAGCTGCGGGTTGTAAATTTACAAATATAGATGCAATTTAGGTTTTAAAAGAGAATCAATAGGTGATTTTTGGGATCGCATCTTTAAAAAGAACGGAATCTGTTAATTCTATATCGACTGCGTCTAGCTCTCTCGATACATAGATTAACTGTAGACATATGAATCTAACTGACCTATACATGAACCAGTGTCCAGATTGGTATTCGCAACATGTGAATGGATGTTGCTATTTAACTGAATAACAAATTTATAGATGATTTATTTTATAAGCGCCATTCATATTCGAATTGTATTACACCATATTCGATTGTTGAAACTGATATATCAAGATTACATATACAGACAATAATGGCAAAACGTACGTAATTGTTACCCGTCTTTATATAGTATATTCAACTAGTGACTTGTGATCAACATTAACACTGTTACTATATAGCCACCAGGTCGTCAGCGAATCTGACATTTCAGGTAGCATCAATCGCGATAAGAGCATGTAACTACATGATCAAGCTTTTAAGCACACCATTGGTAACCGTACTGGACGCTCAACAGCTTAACGGAGGAGGCTTTTCATTGGTAAGTGCACCATAGCTCGAATTGCAATTTATAGATTCTAGCTATTTGATTTAGAATATATGTTAACAAGATAACACAAAAATATTCATAGTTAATGTTATAATATCAAACCTTTTACATGCTTTGTGTTTTTAATACCAGATTTCAGTTAAAACCATAGAATGTTTGATAATCATACAGCAAGGAAAACTGTTTTGGTAACCAATGTATTGACTTATTATTTCTTTACTCTCCAACACCAAGGATCAGAAATAGTGAAATAATCTATATATCCTAAGTGTTTCCTATTTATCGTACATCATAATTATGTATCCATGATATCATTTTGCCACACATACATTTGAATTTCTTGTCACTATAAATATCATTTTCTTAACAACTGCGGGAATTGGGGACATTGCGTTTCCAGGAAAACGTGTTTAATCCATAATCTGTTGGTTAATTATCTATCATTCAAGGTTTCCCCTGAGTTGCATGTGTCACGTGCGTGTTTCGGAGACAGCAGTATGTTCGTGTTTGAACTTTCAGCTTTTTGAGCTAGCTCACTGAAGCATGCCAATAGACACACAGACAAATCCCGTCTCAATCGGTCACTACTTTCATGCTAAGCGCTAAGCAAACGCAGAAGCTTCCACTACTTTAGACTTTCGTGTGCAAGGGGACACAACTCAGACGCTTACTCACTGGGGAGAACGCCGAAGTCATGGTCAAAATTTGGGCAATATTAAGGGAGATTAAGGGAAGAAGAAACTCATGTCAGTTAGTAATATTAGAAAAAGATCAATTCCCGAATTTAGTCGCCTTTTAAACACTTCTAAAGCCCTACCTGCAAGACAGAATCTGGGTAAACTTTGGCCAAATTGCTTCAGAAAGATTTAAATGTATTCCTTTTGAATTGTGTTACTGTGAAAGAGATACAAATTAGAAACACAAGATTTTGAGAGCTAATATCAACTTCTTCATTTGAATGACAACTCCTATAGTGATACATTGTATATGACATTTAATTATAACAAAGGATATTTTCAGTTGTTTTTTTCCAATCATTTATACGGTTTATTGGTCTGTTAATCTCACACATGTTCAATACCTAATTGATATGGACATGGAAATCATAAGGTCGTCAAATGATTAGGCATTGTTATGGTGCTATTCTAGAAAAGCCATTTTATATATTTTTTGTTATATTCTACTGTTTCTATGGTAACACATAAGACATAAGCATTTGTAAAGCAACGGCACGATACAAAGAAAGTAACACTTGCGTATAAACACCTTTTCTCTCCTTTCAGTTCTCCGAGGTCTGATATTGAATCTCATGGGAGGAGCGTGGTCGCATGATGCAATTCATTTGTATCTCAATAAGCAAATTGCTATTCAAGTGTACATATATATACGGGCCCATTAGCATATAGATATCTGTGGTGAAACATCATGGCGTCTGTTCGAGCTGCTAATTGACACATGATAAGCTTCTTGCTGGCTTGAGTGGAGAAAAACAATGCCCACGTTTTCATAATTGAAGGAACCTTATGTAGGGTCGTATTATTCTCAGAGAATGTAGTGAGCTGGAACGTTAAAAAATAATGTAATTTATCATCTAATGTTTATCCAATTCAAAATATTTGTATTATCTGATAATCGTCATGTATTTGCTCTTTACAGACGACAAACCGCCTGACACTGAACAAAAAATGTATCAAACAAAATACATTTGTCTAAACGTAGATTACAACTGTAACTGGCCTGTATATAGACATGTAACTGAGCACTGAGCGGGAACAAAATATTCCAAACCTGTTTTTCATCGTGAAAGCAAACTTTAAGCATGTAGCCGACATGATGGCATGACCCTGTTTCATGTTAAGTGTAATCATGTACACTAAGGCATATTTTAGTTAATTCGCTAATATTTCGTTCATCGTTATGTGTAAATCTGGATTTCTTTTAGCATGTTTTTTTTTAATTTACGTTACACTATGTAGAATATCTTTTACAACGAAACATTAATGCTGATATTTAATTCCTGCTTGCAATACTTCAAATACTGACTCCGTATTGCATTTTTCTAATATTTCTAATTTCCGTTCCTTTAAAACATATTTGTATTCGATGGATGGCATACCGAGTCATCCCCTCGTTAGGACGAAACAATGGAGTTCAGTGGTGATCAATTGATTACTATATAGATACCTGTATATGTATGCTCACAGATGGGGGCGGATTGTCAGGCTGTTTGCAAATAGTCTTGCATGACCAAAGGCAATGTTTAACTCTCATTTCCAATCAAACACAAACACATTGAAACAATCGCTGATGGCGTCAGCTAGATACCGCTTTCCTGGTCCTTGACATTGAGATCAAAACAAAACAAAACAAGACTGTAGTTTAATGAAGTCGTATAGTTGAAGGACATTACACAACTAACCTTGGGGTCAGAAGTTCGAGTCTCGGTACTGCGTATAGCATTGCGATGAACTCACACCCAGCATTAAATGTTCCGCCCAATGCGTATGGATAGTCTAACATTTCACCTATAAGGCCATGTAGGATATGTTTGTTTTTAAATCTTATGATTTCATTTTACAGGTTGTGGACTCCACTCATATTGGTTGAAATTTAATCAATAACACAGTCATATAATATCAAATACTGTTTTAGCCACGCAGATGATATCGTCTTCTGATCAAAACGTTCCGTTCTCAATTTATCTTTCATTTTACCATCAATGGCACCATCAAATCGTTTGATGTATCGATTAGTGTTGCATACAGCTTGCTAAAAAATTCGGCGTAATTGCGATATATCTGATTTGACACAGAAGCTGATAATATAAAAAAGTATTATATCATCACAATATCCCATCAAAGGAGTGAGTCGTAAAGACAGGCGTAGCATTATATATCACACAGCTTTTTTATACTCGCGACATCCACCATGAAAATGAATAGAACTTCAGCATCTTATGTAGAGAGGTTACAGTCAAAACTATTTATAACAACCAATGAAACGACAACAATAACAATTTCACCCTAGTGGTTGTTCTACCACGGTTACACTAGGACCACAAAGACAGTGGTCTTTTGGAGCAGATGGTTTTTTCTACAGAAGTGGTCACTACTTCAGGTTTACTTGTGTTATGTTGTGTATGTGGGGAGATAATGGGATACCAATATGTCTTGCAATATTATCCAACGTTTAATCTTATCATAGCTTCCTTATCATTCATTCGACTACAAGCCGAACAATAAGCAGGTTGCACCAAAGACGCGCAAAGTCAGTGAAGGCAAGAAGAATAATTTCGAAAGATTTGGTAGCAGCTTCGTTGATATCGTATAGAATGTTGATGTTGAGAAACATTATTGATAAAAGCAGCCATATGTGGATCAAAATAGTGTATCCAAAGTAGTATTTCATAATATATTGAAGACCAATAGCAGCCTTAGTCTATATATTATTGGTCGCGAATTCCAGACCCATATATTTCAACGATCACACTGGAGACAGAATGCATATTGACAATAGTTATGCTCGCAAAGCGTTAGTTTTTAATATCGAGACATAATGACTAGTGAACCGGGAGTTTTATCATAAAAACTGGACGATATACACAATTGTCTTCCTCATATCAATAGTAAAGATGATTTATTCCGCACTATATATTTATACCTTCTTTATTCGTTTATGAGAAACATAAGATCCAATACGACAAAACCACAATGGTATAAGTGGGAGTGCGTTATTCATGGTGTCGTAACAGCGTCCTCTTTAAACATATTTGCGAGCATACAAAATTATATTTTAACTATTCACACACGTGTCAATATACATGTAATTGCTGCTAAATTAAAATCATGTTGAATTATTCAATAAAGAATGGCAATTTGGATATGCATAATTCTAACGCTTTATTGCTTTTTATTATTTTGTTTTCATTATTCTCATTAGTTTTATAGGATCGGTCATATTTGCACCACCTATTTCAAGTGTCGAGTCAAGGCTTTTTTGGTATGTTTATTATCACCTTTGTCACACTTTAAATGTGGATTATATACAATATAAGCATCATATATATATATACATATCTATGTAGCTGTTTGTTTGTTTCGCCAATATTATCATACAGGACGCAGTTTTTGTCTGATTAAAAAAATAACACTATAAAAATGACTTGCATGTAATAAAATCAATCAAGCTGGTGTTGAATTACGTATTTGCTAGCTTACAGATGGACTCCTGGCGTATTCACCCGTATTTAGTTTTTATTTCTTCCACGCCGTGGTGTATGAAAAAACCCAGCATGTATCTGGTAACTCTTTGAATAAGTTTTTATTACCCATTCAACCTATACCAATACTTGTTAATCTTAAAGTTCACTCTGTAGCCAAAGGACACGATCGCTGCTTGATAACTCTGCCATAAAACAGTAAAGTTCAATATATACGACAGTGTCAATACCACTGATCTCTCCGATACAAAGTACAGGTTATATAAATGTGTTTACGCAACCTCATATAAACAACCCAGGACACTGAATGACGACTGAGATGGTGGATCGAGGACATAGAAGGACGACTGATAGGATGGACTGAGGATATTGACAGACGACTGAGAGGGTGGACTGGGGACATTGAAGGACGCCTGGTAGAGTGGAGTGAGGACATTGACAGACGACTGAGAGGGTGGACTGAGGGCATTGAATGACGACTGATAGGGTGAGGACATTGACATTGACAGATGTCTGATAGGTTGGATCGTGGACATTGACGGACGACTGAGAGGATGAGGACATTGACGGACGACTGAGAGGGTGAGGACATTGACGGACGACTGAGAGGGTGGACTGAGGACATTGAGAGATGACTGATAGGATGAACTGAGGATATTGACAGATGTCTGATAGGTTGGATCGTGGACACTGACGGACGACTGAGAGGATGAACTGAGGACATTGACAGACGACTGATAGGATGAACTGAGGACATTGACAGATGACTGATAGGTTAGATCGAGGACAATGACAGACGACTGATATGTTGAAATGGGGGCGGGTGTGATATTGAACTTTATTAGTTTGATATCATCAGTCTACTAGAATGGTAATGGTGCTGATGGCGTTTAGATAAGTATATGTTAAACGCACCGACCATTTAGGCCCCCTTTTAAGTGTCACGTGTTGTATGCTTGGCCTGGAGAGCTGATCGCATAATTTATTTACTTTTAAGTAGCCTTGACGGAGCTGACGGTTCATGCTTTTAAATTTTCCAATTAAACAATGTATGATCATACTGATAATATGTAGATAATTAGCCATGGGCTGATATGATTATAGAGAGACACACTAAGTTAGGATGTGAACTGTAGTGAAGACTTTGAAACTAAAAAAATATCCCTTACAATTGATAGTCCTGATAAATGCATGCAAATTTTCTCAAATACGAATTTGGAAGTCCATGCTGTTCTCTGTTTTCTTAATGTCTCTCTTTTTAATTAATATTGAATAGCTAGCTTCCGTTCGTCATGATCTAACTTTTATCTTCACCTGTTCCTTAATTATAGGATACTCTTTTAGACGTGTTTTCATTTAGGTAGTCCCCGAGGTCGTGTACAGTGTTATGCTTCAAGAGAGCTGTTTTGATGAAGTCAAGGAAAGTTAACACTTTCTGTGTGAGACGGACGTATTGAAAATGTATTGTTTTACTAGTCTTCATTGTGAATGTGATGTAGTCGTCTATTGTAAGTCAGGATCCTCTTTGATAACCTGCAATCAATCAGTAAATACTATATTTTCACTAAAACTACATAATGATGCTGAGTAATTTATATAGGATTGCTTATGTTGAAGATCTATCATGTCAACTCCCAATACCCGTACTACATCCTTTGGATGTATATATATTGTTTCACAAATCGAATCCTCTGACACCCAAGTATTTTCCACGTGCTTATAATTAAATCAATACCTCGTGCACGCTTCAACTGTGGCTGTGACCTGGTTGACTTGTTAATTAGTTTTTAGATGATAATAATCGTCTGTTGCTGCGTTAGAACAAGAACAACGGTATTATTCCTATATTGTACAGCATGAATAGAATTCGAAATTAATTGCGAAAACCGTGGTCTGATGAAAATATTGTTTAGGACTGTGCCAATGTTTTTATTACATGTGGGAAACCTAAATAAACTCAAATACAGAAATAAGTCCATGAAATAAGGCAAACGCTGTACATTGCTTTTTATGCAATGTAAGTTGTATTTGCTAACCAGAACTAGATACATTTAAACATACATACTTATAATTTTACGTTATATGTTGTTCATAATAATTGCAGTTTTAAAATTTGATTTATATTTCATATGGAAATTATTTCACGTTTACCGAACTGAAACATACAAACAATTCACGTATATTCAAAATATACAACATAGCATTTTATCCTGATTTTATTTATGGTGTATGAATGTAAAATGAATACAACCGTTTAATATTTTGGTCAGTACGGATACCATCTTGGATGTTAGGATTCAAAGTCTTTTCAACACAGATATGGCCTACTATAGGAGTCAAAACAATTCTACTAGGCTCCTTTGAGTATAGCAAGTGTCAAGGCAATATATATCATTGAAATGTTACCATGACAACGTACCGTTGGTAATGTAGATGCTATATACAAAATATTACCATACGGCTTGCGAATTAGGCGGTAACAGTATGATTTCCGTTTTTTTCGCAATGATTAGCGGTCTCTGCCACTGCCATTGAACGTTTTAATGTTTATAAAATAGAACAGATTAACAGTTTAACGCAAAATAAGGATTGATGACAAAAAACGATGAGTACATACCCTATTAATGCCAACCATACACCAGATCAAGAATCGCATTTCTTTTACCAATGTAATAATGGCACGTTAGTCTATTTTTGCCATACTCAATACTAAAAGTACACGTCAAATGTTGTAATTAACAATACAAATTAATATTTCATTTACAATTAATTGACGATAAACAGAAGTCAGCAGATCATTACAAACGGTATGCAAAATTGGCAAAAACTTAATAATTTATTAACATATCTTGTATTCAAACTTGGTCAATTGGTGTAACATATGGATGTCTATAATTTGACATATCATATCCGGTTATAAGGGAATTTGATACAGGATTTACTTTTTTTGCCAGGGATCTATTTTGTACTATTAATTAACATATATATTGTACTGTTAACATATTGGAAACGAATTCCAGTTTTGACATTACAAATATCGTATTGTTTACAACGTTGTAACAAATAACACATATATGACAGTTTGGTATCTTAAATGAAAGCTATCTTGCTTTGCCTTCGTATATTTGTGGTGACTTGTGTTATAAATCTTGGTTTATAGTGGCAAAAGTTTCTTACAATTCTCGACTGGCTTTGCTAATTAAATCAATTTTACATTGAGGTCAATCCAGGTTTGTACTATGTGTAAGGTTATCCACTCCTTTTTCCTCTATTAAAGATATTCATCTGCCCTTTCTACTATTTAATACAAACACAATTAATCAAATATTTTAGTAAGAGTTGCCTAGCTATTTAAATGCTGTGTGCTTCCAAACGGTTTTCATTCTTTTCCCTCGACAATTATCGTTATATGCACCACAACTTGCGTTTTGACGTAATATGTGATTTTCAATATTCTTGATTGTATTGTCACATTCACTTTCCCAGCATGGGCAATTATCAATAAAGCACTTTTGAAATAAACACCAGTTGATTCCAAATAGCGAACGACTCTAGAGATCAATCAAATTAAATCAATGGCACCACGCACATTATCACACGCACTTCCAACTTAAACAAAAGCAAATGAAACATTATAATACCATATTTGTTTTCTTACCTATTCCTTAATAATTACATGAAAGGGTATTTACAATGTACAATGATAGCCATGTTGATTCCCAAAGACATGTTTTCATGTTTAATTTGATGTGTAATGTTAAATACATATTTCCATTGATGAAAGTCTCGTGTAAAGCTAACATGTTAGTTTCTTGACCGTTGACACTTGAATAGAAGTGTGAATATAGTGTGCTCCTGTAGACAAGTACACAGACTTGAATAACTCGATGCTTACCTAACGCCAAAGGGATTAAGGTTATTGAGTTGAATTTGGTTTTCACTACATGCACATAATGTGTTGTAAAGACATGTTCAATAGGATTTCGGTGTTAAAGAGAGAGCTATGTGGTCCCTTCACTAGAAGCGTTTTTCCAAAGAAAAAGTACATCCATCTCATTTTTAAACATGCGCCATAACGCCGACTCGTAAGATACAAGTGCCAGTATTTGAAGTTCGAGTTATTAGCTGTTAACTTTGAATTTCAAATCTCATAAATCATTTGATATATTCGATCATAATTTAAAAGTTGCGGAACAATAATTGTGACAGACAGGGAAGCTTTCTGAATAAAATAACACTTTAAAGTATGTAATCAATACAATATATTGAATTTACAAAATTGTTTGTTGAAAAAAAGCGTTCTCTACTTTACAGTTCTTTGATAAGAGACAAAGAACGGTCGATGTAGAAGTGTTTTCGGTTCTTCTTTTTTTAATTTCATTTTTATATTCGATTCATAATATTAGTCGGTTCTTCTTAAGTCAGTGTATACTGCAAACGTAAACGTATGAGTGTAAAATGTTTTAGATGTTTCACTAAATCTTGTTTATAAATAGACTTATAAGTCTTAACGGTAACTAAGTTTGATACATATAATTGATTTTATACTTGTTTTTATTTTGTTTTATTTGGGTTAAATAAAATCATTATACAGTTAACGTAACGGAGACTAGATGTACATATAAACTATAACTCTTAGTAATGATAAAGATAATTCTAACCATGAATAATAAGAAGTCTTGATGTCTTTCTGTCGGGCCCTTGAACGTCAAATATCCAGGTTTGACTCTATTTTTTTTTTTTTTTTTTTTTTTTTTTTTTTTTGCGATATTGATGAATATGGTGCCTATACTGTGCAGGTTTATTAACTAATTCATAAAGGTTACATTAAACAGTTTCTAACAAATATGCTTTACAATTTATATTTTTTTTATGAATTCGCATCATATCTATGGAGAGAAGCAATTACTTCAGGGTGTCTCATGTGATAATTATTTTCATGGGCAATGAACGCATCTTAATTAAGAATTAATATATCATATTGAAATTCTAACATTAAGATGAAAGAAAACAAAAAGCGGGTAGTCACGGGTTATTTATTTTTATTGATTATCGGATAGTTGGTAGGGCGATAAAGAGTACTATGGCTGAATGCTCTACAGAGTAGCAAGTCATCCAATATAACATATCATTCAGTGGTACTGGGAGAAAACAAACCAAATCGTTACGTAGCAACCATTCAAGTGAAATTCATACGTGACATGAGAGACAGATGCTAGATCTATTAATATCAATGTTTTTATTATTTCAGTTGTTTTGTCATAAAAATAATGATAACTGTACAGCTTAGAAATATTTTGTAGTTTTAAATCGATGTAAAAATGATGTGTTAACAGTGAATAATTAACCTTAATTTATTAATGAAAACATTTATTACAAATGTTACAACATTTTATTTGTATAGTAAATACCTGGTTTTTTTTATTTGCAGAGAAGAAGTAGATGAGCACTTTTAACAGGGTAAGTATCTTACATTATGTATACTTCATCTTAAACTATTTCATAATTGATAATGTTAAAAGTCCCAAACCATTGTTCACCTGACAATGTTTATATATGTTGATCGATACTTTGTTCATTTCACTTCAACCCATGCCATACGCGTTCCAGGCTAGAGTTAGGATGTTCCCTCTTAGAAGTCCAGTGTCCAATACAAAAGGTTAGATAATGTTTTCCTAAAACGTCCATATATACTGAAAGAAGCATAGAGAGCTCCTTGGACAGATCGCGATTGCACTGTTTTATAGGGAAGTATTAAGAATACCATAGCCGTGGATAGTTTGCCTAGGATAACTTCTCAAAGGACCTTAATCCATAATCTACGAGATATAACCCGCCATGACCTGACGGTTGTAAATATAGGGATGAACTAGGTCCCAAACGATCTGTAATGTTTATGTATGGCCAACATTAGCACGTAGAAGGCCAAAAGTCAGACAACTAAATCTAAATAATTATTGTTCGTCTAGAGACTCTAAGAAAGACCGGTTGAGAAAGGTGAAACATATTTCTCCTGACTTTTCCCGAAACCATCTGTATTTAATGTCAATGTATATATCAGTCGGACGCCTTTTTCGTTATTTATCGCTCTTGTCTTGTGATATGCTCCACGGAGTACTGGTTCCAATTGAAAATATGCGGATTAATGTAATTAAATACCTTTTGTGAATTTAAAAATAGGATTATTATCAGATTATAATTGATTTGGAAAAAATTGTAACAAGGCGACGCAATGTAATGAAATATATAAATCTTCAAACATAATTCATAGGAGATTGCATTCACAGTCTATGAGATTTCAAAGCTCAAATATGAGAATACATAAATTGTGAATGTAATCTCCAATGAATTATTTTTGTTATTCATTCATTGTATTACATTGCGTCCACTTGTTAATGATTATTTCAAATACGTTGTAATCTGACAATGATCCTATTTTTTATGTATCCACAGACTTTCATTAATCCAGCTAGCCATATATGCCCATAGCAACATGTATAGATATGTACGGGTGGATTAACGTGACACTTTACAATGCCAAACTGTAAAAATCTGTGTAATACCTACCAATTACACGTGGTTTCATATAATCTGACGACTATTGCGGCTGTTTTTTACATATTAGTCGCCGTGTATTTATAAAAAGTTTAAACCAATACATAGGCCTAGAAACTGATACAGAGACCCGGAGACACCACATCGGTGCCGCCGATAACAAAAGATGTCTATAGTCATAATGAAATATACTTCACTTTAACAAAATATATTCAAATAAATCAGAGTCGTCTTTAACTTACGGTCATTGATAGAAGTGTTCATGTTAACTACGTTTGACAGATTCTGTGATAAATCTTCATTACTGATTAATCAAAGAATGTGCAAATAATGGGGACATTTACAAATGATGAAAAAGAAAAACTGGCTACAAAATAATATTGAGAAAACAATCCGTGTATAATCTCACTTTGTGCCTTAGAGGTTCTAACGGAGATCACTTTAATAGTTTATGCAATATAGTGATATGTCAGATCCTATATGAAATGGGGTGAAAATAAGTATACGGTACTTTAATCAGATTACTGAGAACAAAAGTAGTCGAATACATGTTTCTACTATAAAGTGCTTGTTCCTCGTATTTTATTCTATTGATTTATTTTCAATTCAAAAGAACAAAAATATAAGAAACATGTATACTCGTATACAAAGAGTATATATATTATTAAAGCAATAGTTCGTTACTTGCCGTTATTGCTTGGTTATCGCAAAAAAATAATAGCGTATGGTAAAAGAACAGCGATCAGATTTGGCAGTTCGATAAAGGGGAAGTAATTTAGTTATACCTCCAATAACTTATTAGATTAGTTGAAACCGCGCTAACCTCGCTGGTCATATTGAATTTATTCCGTACAATAAACATCTATTGACCATCGGAGTGACCATTACGCTGACGCAGAGAAAATCTCCTGTTGCTACAGTATGTAAATGGACAATGATTCAGGGCAGTAATGAGGATTAGAGATGCTTAGTGTCTAGTAGGGGCCTCTACAATAGACACCCAAGTGGATAACGCAATTCTACATGACTCCGGTAATAGATACACTGTATAACTCTCTAGATAATGGATCGCCTAAGTTAGATATGATACACACGTTACATACCGATCATTGACTATAAAATCCCGTACTAATAATTGTCCGGTATTGATAATAGAGACATTAGTTTCATATATGATTAATTCTATTAAGATTAGTCTTTTACACTATTTAACCAGCTTTGCAGAAAATATTTTCCTATATGGAAAAACGGTTTATTTATGATGTCCTTATCAACGACTTTGGCAGCGACACTAAAGAAAATAAAGATATCAGTTATCTTAAAAAGAATACGCATTAGTTATACCATGATTCACTAAAACTTTGCACCTGATCTTTAAGTGAAACACGTACACAACGACAAAGCGTCCGATGGAGAGATAAGCGCTCTAAGTCAATGGTTTAGGTATACACTAGTATAGTCTACGGAGCCAAGTATATATACATAACGACATAGTGTCCAATGCCACGAAACTGGATATCTTATATAGCGGTGAGACTATCGAAAAATGGCCACAAATTAAACACTAATGGTCATCGTCAAAAAGGAAGTCCATAGACTAATTCATTAGCGGTAGTTTTTAGGTAACCTATCATCTGTTGTAGAACGAAGACCGCCTATATATGATATGTTGCAACAACACAGATAATGTACGTACAGGTGTCACAAGATACCATAATCAAGATACATTTCTAATATTGTTCATGATGATAATAAATTCATTAAAAAGAAGTTTTACACATTACGATATGTTTGTTATAGTGTGTTAAATAACTCGTGGGTATTTGTCATCATTAAACATTGTAAAGAAAAGACCGTGAATGACTGTTTCAGTTTTTTTATATGCAGTGTAACGTCAAACTTAACCATAACATATATCGATTAATGTTCGATTTGAAAAAAAAAAAAAAACCTTTTGATTTGCATCTTGGTTCGACGCACACATTGATCAGTGCAACATGTTGTGTCAGAATTGATAAATATCATGGTAAATAGCATGCTTTGATCACAGAATGGCAACGTGCTTAAAACATCCGAGTTTAGAATGCATAACGCGTATAAGAGCTTCAGTGTTAGAAACATTTTGAGTGTGCATCATGGTTTACGAAATGCATTCATTAATGTCAATGTGACATGAACTTACATGATCCTTCAATATTGGGGTTAGCAGGAAAGTCAATATCGGTCACGTGTTTAATTTATATATCCACCAATACCTCCTGTAATCGATGACGGTTCTTGTTGCATTCAATATGCATAGGGACAAGCACCTCTATTTAATAAATGTCAGTGTCGCGCAAATGTAATACAGTTAGCATGTGTCTTGGTTTGTAAATGTACTTTGACTTTTACTCGTAAACGAATTAAAGCTTCTAAAGTTCTGTCTGGGGGTATCCGATTCTATCCTATTCATTTTGTGTCCGAGCTTTAAATGAATAATTCCGTGTCTAAGATTCTTTATTTACAATTCATTTTAACCTAACATTCAATTACATTATAACTCCAAATACATACACTGCCATATTCGACGCTAAATGAACCCTCTTCATGGCAACTGCCAACCTACATTTACATTACCAGAATGCAAAGATAGATCCATTCTGTTGTTTTGTTTTTATTGTTTTTTTATTAATCTTTTTTCAAATTAAACTTTTACTTTTTCAATAATTGTATGCACCTGGATTCCCATATTGTGTCCGTCAATATTCTTGATTATCAGCGTCCTGTCTTCTTTATTAAGTCGAATATAGCATATTTCTATACATATGTACAGTAATAGATTACTTCATACATGTTCAAGTCAAACAGGCCGGTTATCATTTAAATGGCAGGGCTGACTGTATCAAAGTGCAAAAATTAATATAACTCACAATTTGTTTTACCTGTTCAACTTAAAATCATGCTGATACAGTTGTATAAGATCGATGTTGCGAGAATATGTTATAATTTGGTGAGTAAAGAAATGGACAATTTGAATGCTTTATAGTAATCGTCTTTGTTTGAGCTTTATATAGTGATTTGATGGAGTGAAACTTTAATGAACATTTTTACTGAGCTGCAGTAGGATAATAGACATTCCTGTGTATTGTTGGCTGATCATCAGGCCCTACCTGTCTCTCTAGGGATAGATCATCTTAAAGAACCTTTGTATTGTTCAAAAAGGTTGTTAATTGTTTGCTCTTCATTCTCGATAAAATTATTTTCAGTTATTAACCTTATTTTATCTATATTTTGATTTTTTTTTTAACATTATGATGATAATTAATAAATTCGCATAACCGAAGCTTAAAATTAAAAAATGCAAGTATTTTCAAAACAAATCAAGAAACATTCCGATGCAAATTGTTTCTATTTCTCTCTTTACAGACGCCGTGAATGATATTTTACCGTCAAACCCTGTCAGCATTTTACTAGCATCATACCATCATGGCGGGAGACACAAGAATGGACAATATGACGTATGCAAATATATCAATGGATATGTCGCAGTATGTCCTTGACCTGACCAAAATGTTCCCAATACGATATGCCGTTCCTCTTTTGGGCTTCTTATCGCCAGTCCTGATTCTAATCACCCTGGTAACAAACACATTGGTCGTTGTTGTGTTACTGAAGAAACACATGCGTTCTCCAACCAACGCTATTTTGGCAGGAATGGCGCTTTCTGATATGTTCACCGGTTTGGTTCCTCTACCAGTATTTGTTTACTTCTTCAGTCTGGATAATTACAAGGAATACGTTTCGTATAACTGGTGCTTCGCTTACAAGTTTATGTCAGAGCTGATTCCTACAATCTTCCACACAGCTTCGATCTGGCTCACAATGGCACTTGCTATTCAACGATACATCTACATTTGCCATAGTTTTCAAGCTAGAAAATGGTGTACAATCCGAAATGTACTTTATGGAACATTTGCAATATACGCCATAGCTATCTTAAGCCAGCTTTCTCGGTTCTTTGATTCAAAATACATATCACACGAGATGCCATCACGATTAGTTCCAAACAAAACTATAGCGGTTTGTATTGTTGCCATGTCGTCTTGGGCTGAGAACCACGTAGACCTTTACTACAATGTGTACTATTGGTTCAGAGTGATTTGCATACATCTTATCCCCTGTGCTTTTCTTGTTGTTCTCAACGCTTTGCTTATCTCAGCCATGCGTACCGCCCAGCTCCGCCGCATGCAGTTGCTGAAACAGAATAAAAAGAGCGAAAGCAAAAAGCTCAAGGACAGCAATTGTACAACTCTAATGCTCGTTGCGGTTGTCGGGCTCTTCCTGTTGGTTGAGCTGCCTCTTGGAATTATTATGATTTTAAATATTATTGACAATACATTTCTTCTTGGAATTTTCTCGGAACATGAGACATTTGGGATAATGAATTTGATATCAAACTTTTTCATCTTGTTGAGTTATCCCCTGAACTTCTTTATTTATTGTGGGATGTCGCGACAATTTCGGGAAACATTTAAAAGAATGTTTACGGGCGCGCCGATGCCTATTGACCGAGACTGTTCTCAGTATATGACACTTCCGACGGAGAATGGTAAGACGACTCTTACCAATGATGAGACGGCACTATAGGAATAAAGTGAAAGTCTCTAGACCATGGCAGATGAACCTTTCCAAAGATATCGTTTTGGGATTGTGTGTTATACTCAATAGTAAAAAAAATGCGGTATTGCTCAGATAAAGGGTTAATATTGATACGGTTACACGTATATATTATATGAAAGAGACTTGTGGTTCATATCAAAAGCGTGCTTTTGGACTGTCAATAGTAAAAACTTATTAAATGCCACTGTATAATGTTGATAATGTTGCAAAGCAACTCATGTGAATATTCCACGCTGAAGGATCCAAGCTCTGGCAACATGTAGTGTTAAAGTAAATACCCAAACATTAGTACTGGTCATCAGATATATAAATATATCGACTTGTGGTTTATGATGTACGTTGAGCATGGCGACAGGAAAATATAATGGAGAATGCATCGTTTGATGATTCCCTTGCCAGTTTTATTAACCCAATCACAAACAACTACCAGGAAATGATTCGAATGTAAAAAAGTCTCAGCCATGTCACCTGTAAATATGTCATCAAATGGCCATTTGAATAAGTAAATAATGAAAAATGATGTTATGAATTAGCATTACTAACAATTTAAGCTGTATTGATATCATTGAATGAAGGTACTGTATATGTATCTTGAGGGGAGGTATAGCACTCGACTACAAAAAGGGATGTTGGTCATGCATTTAAATACAGTAATTATCGATCATTAAGAAGTTTGTAAATGTTCTATATTCTATTTTGCCTGATATGATGCCATTTTGTAATGAGGTGAGGTCTTTACAGAGTACAATCCCTGTGATTCCCATCACGTCATCATTTCAACTACCACGACGATGGTTCCATAACATACGCTTAAGGGGTTATTATCACATATAGTTGTATAAAAACATTTCCAATAAAATAATGTTCAATTTGAAACATATAAAATAATATGTTATAACATATTTTATCTACATGTACCTAGAGCACATAGGATGTATATTTGCTTGTGTCCGAAATTTGTAGTTAAACTGACATATATAATTATAAATATATAAATCATGTTATATTATATATAATTATATATAGCATCTCCAGCCCGCCTGTCTTATTCCGTTCCTGAATGACGGAACGTTTACTGAACAATTGAACAATTAAATGATGATTTTTTCCATGTGAAATTTTTGTCTTGTTTGAAACTTTATAATTTTCTTATTTGCTTGTCAACAAATGAGTGTCAACTTATGTATGATAAACATATTGTCGTATTAAAATTCCGTTGTTAAATTTTGTCCCATTTCGTCTGATTTGTGAAGTTATAATTATGATTTTTTGTTGATATTGCAAAAACTGATGTGAGGCAATCCTATCTGTTCCTACTGCATATTACAATCAAATATATAGTCTAAATCTGCAAGTATAATATTTGAAACTCTGTTACCATTTCATTGTTTTGATATTCAGTATAAAGGAAGAAAATAATATAATTCGAAAAGTTTCTTCTTCTTACAAATTTTACTGTGATAGATGTAAGTTATATATAGTCCCAAAATATAAATAAAAATAAGAAAAAACGAAAATAGATAAATACTTTTCAGTAAATACAATGTAATAGGTCGTGAGTGTTAAATAACTGTTTAAGTGTATATGACGAGTGTTAAATTCATCGTTGTATGTACTTTGTCATGTTTTTAATGAGAACTATATTATGATGAAAAGAAGAAGAACGATGACGTAGCAGTTTATGTACACATATTACGATTTATTTATATGGAGCTTATCTGTACTAACTGCAGTTCATCAATCTATGTATTTCATGAGCAAGTGTATATTTTTATATAAAAATGTATCTGGGTTTCCCCCAAATACAGTAGGGTTTTGGTTATAGTATTCTAATCGCAAATCTGCTATTGCACTGGCAGAAATTATTTATTCGACCATTGGTCAATATTTTGTGAAATAGTGTTAAATGCGTCCCCTCCAATAATGATAATAAAATAATCCAATAACTGAAAAATATACATATTGTTTTGTATTGAACAAAACCTGCAACCTTTCAATTCAATGATGTCGGTAAGTAAGTAATACTAAGTTTCGGATTCCTATGATCGCCTCAAATGATATTTTCCAAGATGTATTCTAAAACAATACCTAATCAGGGTTTTGAGAATTGAAGATTGTATTATTGTAAACCACAATCTAGTAGCATGGGTTTAAATTCCTCGTGTGTAGTTGACGATTTGAAACCGGGAAAATAAAGAGCAAAAGAAACTGTTCTACGACAAGAAACTGTGAAGTGCGAAATTAAATTGTGACAAAAATAATAATGATTATTTATATCTCAAATGGTATTATTTCAAATCAAACGCATATGTCGTGGTTTCTGCTTAACTTTTTCTAGTACACAATAGATAATAAATAGATAATTCGTTGCTGGTTACATGCTAGCCAATTACATGTATGTATCAATTATAAATATAATACTAATATTACTAAGCGAACTAATGAAATACAAACAAATGAATACATTAAATATATTTTTGTCACTATCGGTGAGTCTGGAAGCCTTATAGAAAATATAACATCATATTAAAGTAACACATGGAGTATATGGCACTATAAGGGATTCCAAAGAAACACTTTGATCTTTATGAATGATAAGTTGATCACGTGTTCTGTCTAATTCCTTATTCCGTATGTTATATCATGTGCATTGAATGAATAAGTGAAATAAAGATTTAAGTTAATCAAAATTGTGATTTTATGATTTATTTTTTTATATAATTATACGAAACATCTAGAATTCCCGATGGCATTCGACGGACACACTCATTACAAACAAGCATAGGACATACTAAAGGATCTCTCATCAATTCTTCCTAACGTCTCACCTTTGGCCGTCTGCAGAGTGGTCGGCCCCGTGAGGTAGACTCGGGGTTCTTGCCTTTGGCCGAGACATATCTTTGTCTATAAGGGAGTAGTCTATGATTAGATCTCAGCATAAAGGGGGTGGGACGATTGTTTTGTATAATGTGACCGGATAGGGTGTTTTGCTTGGTGTCTTCATTAATATAGCGCTATAAAAGGGCAAAGGTTCAATTATACAAAAAGATTACTCACGCAATACACCACATGCACAGAATGTTGTCCTTATATGACCCTGGATGTTAATAGGACGTAAATGAAAGAAAATGATAAACAAAACATCATGTAAAAGTAGCCTTTAAATTAACATTCAGCAGAATCAAATACATCAAAGAAATGTCATATCTAAACTGATATGACAGTGATGTATGTATGCTTTTAAAGTGACTGAGAAATGATATTTCAAGTTGATATTTTCGACATTTTTGTTTTTGTTTTACAATCTTAATAGCATATTGCTGATAAAAAAAAGAATATGCCAAAACTTTACCCATGATTAAAAATAAAACCATCCTATACGTCTATCACGGACATATCCTCCTACTCAGTCTCTGTTCCGAATGTCTCTCTCTTTCTTTAGAAGACCTTTAACTTATTGATTACCCTAGGTCGGCCTCTTTTAACCCGAAAAGCCGGTGACGTTGCCAATAAGGAATGTTGTCTGTCCTACTTCAAGCGTCGAACTTCACACCAACGCATCAGTGCAACGTAAACTAAAGTTGATGTATAAATCGACAGACTTGTCAAATCGGATTTGTCATCATTTCATGCTGACACAGTCCCCAATTACTCTACAGTGCATTGACCTGGATTCCACACAGAGACATTCCCCCAATTACTCTTCAGGCTGACCAGGCGTAAAATGTGAACATAATTCTGGCGAAAATCAACTCCTTTTCGACGCTTGAATGAATTAGAAGAATTGTTTGTCTTTCGATTTAATATTTATTTTATTTTGTATTATTAAATTTTGAACATTTGATCTATAATTGTTTATCAACCATGTTCTTACGGTGCGCTAAGAACTTTTGTAAAATCTTTTGTAAAAATATGTACATTAATATATTTCCACAATCTGAATAAAATGCTTTCCGAATTCTCACTAACGCGCTCCATTAATCCTTTGCCAACTACGTTCATACTGCCGTATATTTTTTCTCGTTGTTGAACAACACTACATTGATAAAAAGTGAGTATGCATCGGGGATTACAACAGGTATTACTGTTGACTCTTACATTGATGTATTTATAAATTTAATTGGAACACAACAATCAACAGTCAACAGCAATGCCTCCGTTAGGTCTGATGCACAGACACTTTTGATCGACTTAAATATTTTCAAGTACACCTGACAACTGATATAAAGCCAAAAAGTACCACTAGTGTAAACAGAAGCAAATACCATAACTACAAATTGATGTTTCACGCATAAAATTTGTAACAGGAAAAAAGTAAAGGTTTTAGATTTGGCATTTTTTCGACTGTGTCGACAACTTTTCTAAGTCATAGTATAATTCTTTAGCACATAATGAAAAAGAACTTCACATATCCATATATTATGTTTTTTTTAAATGCCCTTAACCTGACAAAACATCTAATATTTTTTATATATCTGTTTGGTCTTTTTTGCAATGTTACCTTTTTACCTATTTCGTCCATGTTTTTTTCGACTCTGAAAGATGTAAAGTACGGTTAGTAAGTGATTTTATCCCTGATTTCAGAAGTATACATGCTCATGAATACAAAATACGTAGCATTTCCCTCACCACCCATGCTTCACGGATGCTACCTAAGATTAACTTCACTTCCGAAAAACATTGAATATCTTTATAATGTAAAACAACGTAATACAAAATTAAAATGACATATTGAAGTATGATACACAACATTACACTTATATACTAACGAGGTATTTTACGTCCTTGCGTCAGAATATCATGATTAAAAAGTAATACATGTATACATTTACCAATGTTTCCTAGACTAACAAAGTTCGCTTTCATACCCAAAGGACCACTTTACGGTCAAACAGGGACAAGCAAAATATTTAAAAAACTATTTCGTTATGTCACCTGAGTTCGGATACAGAATGAAACAAAGACACAAAAACACTATATATTGGCCCATCAGGCCCTTGAAACCAGTCAGTGATTTTATAACTGACTTTTCAATCTATGAAGAGTATCTGGTTCCATCAAATCTGTGAATTCAGAAGATTTTGTTTTCTTATTTTAGTCATTTTGACCCCTTTTGGCCCCGCCCATCTACCCCTGGAGGTTGGCCAGGACCAATATGGATATGATGCTAAAATGCTATCACAGGATAATAATTCTAACCAAGTTTGACCTATTGAAAATTAAGCAAAAAATGCTCATAAAGGTGTTTTTCCAATATCAATTAAAATAGATTTGACCCCTAATCAGGGGAAAGTCTGAGATGCCAGGGCCATGAAATTCACAATTTTTGTAAAGGGCCTTAAAAAGACCATCAAATCTATGAAGAGTATTTATTTCCATCAAATCTGTAAATTCAGAAGGAGACTTTTGAAATTTTAGCCATTTTGACTAATTTTGGCCCTACCCTCTGGCCCCTGGGGGTCGGCCAGGACCAATATGGATATGATGTTAAAATACTATTTCAGGCTAATAATTCTAACAAAGTTTGACTCATTTCCTATTACACATGACCAAATAATGCTCAAAAATGTGTTTTCCCTATATAAACTATAGTAAACTTGACCCCCCTCCCCAGGGGGGAACGCGAGACCCCAGGGTCATATAATTCACAATTTTTGTAAAGGACCTCAAGACCTTTCAATCTATGAAGAGTATTTGATTCTGCCATTTCTGGAATTTCAGAAGAAGATTTTTGAAGTTTTAGCCTATTTGACCCCTTTTGGCCCCACCCCTCAGGCCCCTGGGGGTCAGTCGTGGAAAAATTGTTAATAGGATTCAATGGCCTTCTCATACTGATAATTCTGACAACATTTGACTTATTTCCTATTACAAATGACCAAATAATGCTCAAAAATGTGTTTTCCCTATATAAACTATAGTAAACTTGACCCCCTCCCCAGGGGGGAACGTGAGACCCCAGGGTCATATAATTCACAATTTTTGTAAAGGACCTCAAGACCTTTCAATCTATGAAGAGTATTTGATTCTACCATTTCTGGAATTTCAGAAGAAGATTTTTGAAGTTTTAGCCTATTTGACCCCTTTTGGCCCCACCCCTCAGGCCCCTGGGGGTCAGTCGTGGACAAAATTGTTAATAGGATTCAATGGCCTTCTCATACTGATAATTCTGACAACATTTGACTTATTTCCTATTACAAATGACCAAATAATGCTCAAAAATGTCTTTTCCCTGTATAAACTATAGTAAACTTGACCCCCTCCCCAGGGGGGAACGCGAGACCCCAGGGTCATATAATTCACAATTTTTGTAAAGGACCTCAAGACCTTTTAATCTATGAAGAGTATTTGATTCTACCATTTCTGGAATTTCAGAAGAAGATTTTTGAAGTTTTAGCCTATTTGACCCCTTTTGGCCCCACCCCTCAGGCCCCTGGGGGGCTGGGACCATAAAATTCACAATTTTGGTTGACCTTTGGCTATGGAAGGTTTCTGCAAAATTTCAACAAATTTGGTTCTGTAGTTTTGGAGAAGAAGTCGAAAAAGTAAATTGTTTATCGCCATACGACGCACGACGCACGACGACGACGCACGACGACGGACAAAAGGCGATTAGAATAGGTCACTTGAGGCTTCGTCTCAGGTGACAAGCAAAATATTTAAAAAACTATTTCGTTATGTAATATAAGTGTAATATCTCGAAAAGTAGCCATTATTATAGAATAATACGTCGTCCTTCTTTTGTTACTAATAATAAGCACTCATTGGCATTGATATTGTGTATTTGTAAAAGTTTCTTTGTGTAAGATAAATATTATATGCTATCCAAAACTAAAATAGACCTTGTTCAATCAGCAAGTTGAAGAATTTGATGTCAAAGTCCCGGTCTATTATGTAACACTATTCCAAACGCTACAAAATTGATAAATTGGATGTTTTATGATATTTTTGTTTTGGGTGGTAAATGCGAAAAAACTAAAAATGTAAATCAGTACGCATTGTTTTGCAGTTGAACATCACAAACAAAAAAACTGCAAAAAAGGATATCCCTACAAAAAATGTGATGAAAGGAAACCCATTTTCACTCTGTGACCATTGCCCTCCGAAATTATCAAGAAACTAGAAAACATGAATCTACAGCATCTACCTTTCTGCGTACAACATTTGTCAGAAACGTCGTAGAAGCGACCAGCTAGAAGATGAGGACGCCGCCGAGTCAAGTGATAAAAGCAACCAAAGAGACATCAGTGAAGTAACTCCGTATTCTTCAACCAAATATCAGTCTTCAGAAGCATCGGGAATTCAAACAACAACAGCACCTCCGGAAGATAATGTTTTGAGTAAATTTAAAAGTCCAGAAAAGAGTCACGAAAAGATCAAGAAAAGTCACAAAAAACTTAAAACAGCCAGATTCTGATGAGGACATTAGAGTATTAATAATATATATGTTATCACTGGATATACTACATGTAGATTCCACTTTAAACAAAAATGCAGTAGGTCTAGGCAGATTGCATTGTGAATGTCCTAGGTTCAACATAGGTCAAATTGGTAATTCCGACAGGTTTGTATAATTTGTCTAACGGTTTAATATTTTAAAGCATTCTAATGAACAAGTAAAAAGACCAGTACACTTTAAATACAAAACAAATGAACTATTTATAAACATATATTTATAAACAGTATTGCTATACAAACACACAAAGAACTTCAGTGCCTAACTGGACACTGCTATACTACAAAATTTTCGTATTCTCGCTAACTACACTAATAGGTAATTTTTTAATGCAAAGAATAACTTATTCTGATAGATTTCTACTAAACATACTAATAAAAGTCAGAAACCAAACAAGACTATACTGTCTACGTGTACCAAACAAGAGGGACCATGATACTACGGTTCTACTGTACAGGCAACGATCAAGGTGCGACAGCTGAACATGTATCAATATCAACTGCAGTTTATTTATAAACTCATGCTGAGTGAGGAAACAACCAATCTTTAATTTTCAACACATTTTTTTTTGTCTTCTTCAAATGAGGAGAGTACATAATTAAATCATTGTCGTATTCTAAAAAAATGAATAGATAATGATTGAGTAGTTAAAGTTTCATGTTTGCTTTTAGAGTTTCAGAAAACATCATAACACAATAATCATCCTTCACGTTTGTTTATGGCATCTCTACAAAAGTGATTGGGGCAATGAGCTGAACCATATTTTTAGTATTTTTCAACTGTTTTCATATTAGCATGTGTCTCATATATACTCATTTCGTACCCATGAATGATAACCCGCGTCCTCATTGTGCTAAGATCACTACAGTTTAATAAGCACCTGGGAGCCGAAACCATCGAGCGCATGGATTGTCGTGCAACGGGCTTCTCAAAACTTGAATCCTATACAAAATAACTGGGGTGTACTTCAGAGACAGATTCAGTGCCGTTCACCAGTCGTCAATTCCTGATAGCGTTACCTGGTACAATTGACCATCCTTAGAATTATCCACACCTCAGTAGGCGTTGCCTTGCCGTCATTCAGGTCACACTAAGTACTAACAATCAAATTATCATTCCTAAATGAAATTGACTTTTCAGCACTATACATGCTTTCACCTTGAAATTAGGGGTATACTATGGTGCATGCCTGAAGGGTGATAAATGTTCCATGTTCTGGCCATGAGTCATTTCAAATCTTTGAATGAGATAATGTTGATATTCAAATTGTTTGCTTAACATCTACTACACTCAAAACTTGTGACCATTAACTTAAATTTTGGGTGAATATAATTTTATATTGACTTAGAACTTAGTTAAACGTCTAAATAGTTTTAATAATCTAAAGATTCAATCATTTAACTTCGTGAAAGTCCGAATATATGCGTAAAACCAAACCATCGAGAGCATTGCCTTAAACAGAAACAAAAATAAATCAAACCCAAAAAATATAATAATCAGCGCAGTCAAAGTGTTCTTTACCACGCGGTACCTCATATACAACACGTGAAATTTCTTCGATATAGACCTTTATGAACACTCCACATACAGAAAATAAAGAGTTAAAAAAATTGAAAATGGCATCGTAAGGTCACATATTTATTATAGAAATTATATATAAAAGTAACATAATAAATATCGTGCAAACAAATTGACACATAATTCAGTTTTATAAATTATGTAAAGAGATTATGATACATAACATAATCTAGAACATCTCAATATTGATATTAAGGTGGGGATTCGATAGAATATGAAATTAACACATAATTCAGTTTTACAAAGTTATGTTAAAAGATTATGAAACGTAACATAATCTGGAACATCTCAATATTGATATTAAGGTGGGGGATGATATTTATCTCGTTTGTTTCGACGTACAAATTGAGATTTTATCCATAATGTTTATTTTTATCGCGTGTTGTTACATAATTATATTTATAGACGATATGTAATGTTAATGTATTTAACTTATGCAGGGCACATACTAACAATATAAACTTGATAAAGACTATTCTCTAGTATTGCAATGAAAGAACATAATGGTCTTGTTAACTGGACGATATAATGCCGAGCCAGTGTGCGAGTTCCTGAGTTACCAGACAGGTTTCACACGTGCCAGCTAAGATTACCCTTGATCAGCGAGGAAGTCTGGAAATCCGGGAGATGAGGAAACCGAGTGACGTGAAAAGTTCTCACCCTGTCAATCACACGATCAAGATGGACACGACGATAACGACTCCATAGTTCAGGACGGGATCAGTTTCCCGCCGTTTTGTATTCGTTAACTACATCTATTGTCAAATACTGATCTGGTCCTGACATGACTCGCAACTTACAGTGTACTATGTTTTATTTATAAATGAAACGTATTAAAATAGTATGTGCATGAAAACCACCACAATTGCTTCTCTTATAAGTATTTAATAGGTATATCACTGTAACGTTAATATAGGCATGAAGATCACTATAAATGACATAAAGGCTCCCTCGGAATGGAAGCGTTCCATGATTGGAATCTAACAAGGCTCTGCTGCAATATACATTTCTTGGTATCTAATCGGGTTGTTCTAAATTCCCTCGTAAACAACAGAAACAATAAATTTCAATCAAAGTCGTAGCTAAGTGATTGCAATATATGGGTTTAGGGAGATGGTCAAAAGTTCGATATCTTGTGTGGTTTGAACGCGATGTATCTTTAGATATACCATCTCTGTCTTACAAACTGTGTACATAATGTATGTTATATTCCCTGATAATACCTTCTGTTGTTTGCATTATGCAATATGTTATCCAATAGATACAATCGTATAAGACTCTTTCATACGTGGATATAAAGGATAGGGATATTCTTCCCGAGGGTCACAAAATATTGTAAACCCTAGGTTTTCCGAGGGTTTTACAGCATTTTGTGATCCCGAGGTTAGAATATCCCCATCCTTCATATACACATATGAAAGAATATTTTTCTTTGATTCCTCGACGTTTTATTGCAATTTTACTAATATGATTGTCTGCCATTTTCGAAAGAAAATGGAACTACAAGTCAATTCCTCATATATGAAAATGCGTGATATTTTCAACTCAACTTCCGTTGTTTGTATCGTTTAATGTAAATCTAGCCTAGATTCTGAAAAAAATGTTAAAATTGTACCTTGAAATAGCAATTTTGTTAACGCTGTGACGTCACGAGGCTTTATTGCATGGGTAGCCTTGCAAAACAGCCTGAGGCGATATGAGTGTATTGTCTTGAATCAGCCAGTAATAATGAGAGAAAAAGTATGTATTGTATATGACATACCATAAGCATTATCATTACCAAAATCACTTCGATATCAATAGTTTTAAGTTATAAAATCAAGATTTTAGTACGAGCTGTCACTGTCGATTCATTTTCGAGACATAAATATGCAGATATCCCAAATAACAGAGGCAATAAAACGAAGGAGGGAAAGGAAATTGAATAATCACATGCAATGCATTTCGGACAGATGTACTCCATACCGTTTATTATTAACATTGGGATAATCATAAAAAACTGTTCTTAACAACTGCGTTTATTACAATCTACAACCAAAACTCAGAGAATGTCGCCGGTCGTGGAAATTATATAAAATGTTTAATAATTATCACTCAATACTCTCTTGAAACAACAATATTACATATCCGTACATCCTGTGTGAAAAAACGCCTCTGTGGAGTTATATTCGTATCTGTTTTTTCTCTCATACCTACACGAGTAATACTGGGTGGTCCAGGGCAATAACCTCATGTCGCCTGAGGCTGTATTGCATGGCAATAAAGCTTCGTGACGTCACAGCGTCAACAAAATTACTATTTTCTAGGTACAATTTTAACTCTTTTTTTTCAGAAATTAGGGTGCATTAACTTTTAAAGATAAATACAACGAAATTTGCGTTGAGATATTATGCAATTTTCATGTATGGAGAATTGACTTGCAGTTGGGTTTTTTTCAATTTATTTCAAAATGGCGGGGAAAATAGTAGTAAATTGCAATAAAATGTCGTAGTATGAGAGAAAATACTCTTTCCTGTGTGGATATGAAGAATAGGGATATTCTTCCCTCGGGGTCACAAAATGTTGTAAAACCCTCGGCAAGCCTTGGGTTTTACAACATTTTTTGACCTTCGGGTAGAATATCCCTATCCTTCATATCTACATATGAAATAGTCTTAAATTATACACCTTTATAATATAATACACGTATTCTAGGTCTGTTGTCTTTGGTGAGACGCACCTCGCACTATATACATGCAACACACCCTAAGCACGAGAGACCGTTCTAAATGACCGTAGCTGTTAATAGGACTTTAATTTAATGCGGACTATTTTTTACATTAAGAAAATAAACTCTAAGATTATTCATTATATCTATTCATATTGATCAGATGTGGATGAATGGTTTGTACTAAAGAGCGAGTGATGTAAGCTTGTGTTAAATAAGGAAATGGTGTGAGAGTCCTTTTACGAAAGGAACATATATTGTTATATATATGTAATATTGACAAAAAATGATATGACATAAACTTAATCAACTAACCAATTTACAAACTACCGTTAATGTTGTTTTCCCTATGCATACCGTATGTATGGAGACTGAAACATATGTAACATGTTAACAAAATATTAAAAAAAATTCTTTTATTCAAATTATTTCATATTTTTAATGTAATTTAAATACATGTAGATAATGTTACTATATCCGTTTTGTAACACCCTTTCTGCTTTGCACCTCAGTAAGAATTTTTTAAATAAATACATATATGAAACAAACACTAGATGCTGATTAGAATAAAAATGTTCATTAAGTATAGGAGAAACACTGAAAACTGTGAAATAGTCAAGATAATGAATTGAAATAATACAAAATATGTGGAAAAAAAGCATATCAAGCATCTGTAATTTAATTTTGGCAGAAAATTCAGCATTTGTCTCATGGGATTTAATCTTCTCTCTTCTGGATTTGTTCAAGTGAATTCTTTCTGGGCTATGGATACAGTGGCTGTGAAAGAAATGATGAAATTTATTTTGGAATGAAGTGATGAAAATTGTATACATATAAATATGTATATCGGTATTATGAAAATAAGTTTACAAATACATCACAACAACTTTGACAAGTACATGGGTTAATCTTTAATCCATTTCTCGGAGGATTTAATGACTCAGGATGTATTTCTGACTACATGCTAAGCTATGTATATGTTCACCTGAGTCACTACATTCACCTTCAACCGTGGAATAATTACCTTTTCCCGTGGAATAGTTCACAAACTATTCCACAGCAAAAGGTAACTATTCCACAGTAGAAGGTGATAGTAGTAGACTTTGCTCCGACTATACCTCAAGCTATAACAATAGATTACACCACAGCCATGTTTTAATCATAGTTAAATGCAAAGAGATTGTGCAGTTATCTCTTGGAAATATGTATATACATACATAGGTGTTCTTTACAGGTAAAAATAAGAGATTGTATCATATACGCCCTGTCCTCTATTATATATAAAATGTCTCCGGTTACGTTCTGTACCAGTTATTTCACGGATGGTATACTGAAGTAGTCACCATCAACCAAACTGAATTATTGTGTGAATGCAGGTAACCCAATGCATCATCTAGTGTCATTATATTGATTTTTGTCGTGATGTACTTGTGCACATGTTTGTATCTATAAACACACGCACCAGATTATATGATTATATTAATTAACTGATAAATCTTGAACTATTCTTTGACGGTTTTACTTGAATAATGCATCATACATGTTTATAAAAGTTCTTAAATAATTAACTTATATATATGAATATACCATAAATGTTCTTACGAAACGATGCCTTTATGTATGTTTTCTTCAAGCATTACATATAGGTGCATAACTATATTGAACTCAAATTCTTATTTGCATTAAGTTTTTCAATCGATTTACATATATATAAGGCCATTCCGATTTGATTTCTTGTTCTTCATTTCTTAATGATTTTTCTCGTGAAACGCTTTGGGTAAATCAAACGCTAATATACATACAACCTATCTACATAAAGATGAAGGCAAATTATTGTTATATTGTTTTAGAAGTCTGAAAATGATACACACATATAAGTAACACTAAGTTTTAATTCCAGTAAAGTGTGAAATTTACTACCGATATTTGGCCAAATAGCACACGAATCGTCACCTAGCTATTACTAAGTCACGCAGTCAAACATGTTTGAAAATGCAAGCTATGTGGGCCACGTGTCAAAATACACATTGACCAAGTCTTAAGATATAAGGTAACTGAAGTGTTAATTAATAAGCGATTGCCATAAAATAATTGACATGCCTAATTACCATTTTTCGTTCGTTAGTCGGCCAGTCAAATCACCTGTCATGGTCGCAATTTTTAATGTGAGATCGAATGCAAAGTCTTCGTCTTTTAAATGAGTCGCGGACATCATCATACACAGACTGAAATCGGGACACGTCCTTTTAAAAAATATGCGTCCCTCTGTCTCTATCTCCAAGTACCATTCAGTCTGCACGTGGTGGTAAAAAACTTGACATTATGTTGTTGTAAAGGTTTGTAAGGCGCTTGCATGTTCGAATAGACAATGCACGAATAATTCAAACATCTGAGTGACCAGGAAGCGGTGACTAGTAAAATGAGCCCGATAAAAATTGCCCGGGTTCGTCAGATTCACGAACAAAAAAATGAAGGGCTGTAACAAAATTATTTTATCTTTATTTCATTTTCGGAAAATAGGAGCGGGAAATCCGTCGAACGAGAAATCAAATTGGAATGGCTAATAAGAATGTTATTCAAATGTAATAGTGATACTTCGATTTTTTCACTATTCGCAGTTGTCGATATCTTGGTTCATATTTATCATAAATACAATGTATTTACACGGTATTTCCAAATTTAGAAAAAAAACGAGTTACTATTACTGCTTGGATCGAGTTAGCGATTCTTTCATGAAAATTATACCCTGACCTTTTCGGAAAGAACTATTCTGGGCTTTCCTTATAATTTTTTTTCAATGCTATGCATTGCTTAAAAAACCAATCTACTCCATTGGTAGAATACATACCAATGGTCAGTGTAACACCAGGTGAACCTCCAAAAACGCCAGTAACTGATAAAAATATTTATCAATTTTGGATCTTGGTGAGGTAAAGATAACGTTAAGCCGCTCTGGTAAAATCTAAACTAATGGCCATGTCTCAGTTATTATTTAAGATTCTACCATGTCGGTATAACATCATATTGACCAAACCAAAATTCTTCAATTTTGATATAAATATAGATATTCTATGATGTTGTTCCATATTCATGTTACTTATCAGAAGAATTATGGCCATACGACACCACCCTGATTAACTCCTTGTTTAATTGGTTGTCGGCTTCACAAGCACAATATCAACAAGTCGATAGACTATGTAAAGACTTACACAAGGCCATGTATTTGGCAATGAAAATAATGAAAACTTTCGTATGGATATAAATCAATTAGGTTGCATTTGTATTTACACACGTACATGTATATGTGTTCAAACCTATTTTGATATATGTGCATGTTCATCGAACGTACGATAGCTACTGAAAACACCAAAAGTTTCTGATTTGGACAATCATAAATTCATCCACGCGGCTCCAAATTGCGCGCGACATACTCAATCTATCGAGAAATAAAGTTGAGTAGCCTTTGGTTGAAATCAACAGGGTTTATACTATCAATTCACCACTGACTGTAAATATTAGTAAATAAAACACCTAAGCATTTTGGACAATCATAAATTCATCAAAAAATATCATAAAAAGCGTTGGTCAAAGAACGGCACCCTGAAAAATGCAACGTTTTGTGCAATGAAGTTCACAAGGAAGTACTAACAGTCTTTTCAAAAATGGAAACACCGAGTTAATATGCTATATATTGAACACCACGTGACCATGTATTAGCCAATGGAATTAGTTGAAAATCAGAACATATCTTGTATCGGCATATCGAAAAATGACTACCGGATATCTTATTACACTGGTAATTACGGTCTTTGTTCGTTCGAATTGTGTATGTTAAATTGATAAGTATAGTTGACAGCTTCCGATTATTAGTAGGTTATTATGAATTTCGGGGAATATCGAGTACCGAGTCATGTCATCATAATTTACTCATTTTATTTGATTTTAAAAATAATCATTCTCATTTTCGACAAATGTAATTATTTTGACAGCAATCCTGACTAGACACTTCTCCGTATTTTCTTTATTAGTAATTGTTGTTTTTTTCTTTATAAGTAATTGTATACATGTGTCGAGGCATGTCTCTGACTATTCATAACATTCTTTATATTCCAACGATAAAAAAGTTGTTACTCTGATTTGGAATTTGTTTTGCACTTTATGGATACACCTGCGTTTATATAGGATAATAAATCGGTTGACTCATCATTTCATATGTATTTAAGTATTTCCTTTTGGTTTTTATCACATAACAATGTTTGACCCACATTGTAGTAACGTCATTGTGTATTGCAAATGTTACTTACTAAATGCTGAAATTGATTATAATTATCGGGATGTTTGTCGAGATGTCCTTTGGGGCAACCAAAACATCAATTGAGTGTGCCTTAATTTTATTTGAAAAGGAGATAGATAACTGGTTATGCAAGCGTACATAAGACTAGAGAGTGCAACTAAAGTGGTACGTTTTGAGAAAGAATCGTAAATTCCACGTCTAAAAGTTTGTAATTGTTTTCGGCTGTCGCTGGTGGATGTTAATTATTGCGTTTCATGTTTGTATGTGTAACGATAGATTCTCAAACCTCGGTCTAGTGTAAACCATGGATAATTCGTGGGTACTTTGTTTCTTTGTTGGGTTTTCTATTTCGTGAATAGAAATAATCGTTACCCAAAGGAAAAAGAACAATAATGATGTATTTTAGCATATTTCGTTGTTTTTTTTTAATATTCGTGGATTCATAACACAAACAAAGAAATTATAATATTTAAGAATGTGACTGGAAAAAAAGAGCAAAGAAGATATGTAAATGAACCTGGATGTGAATGAGTTGTATGTAGTAATAATGACACTGATTTAAGTACATCTACAAAAATTTAAACCTTATCTGCCCAAACAAGTCCAAACTTTCGTTAATAAACGTTTTGAGAACCTTTCACATTTACTGCAATTTACTTTGTACAACATCCTGATACTTTTGATATCAAACTCTTCGAATACACCAAATTTTTATATGACGTATTACACATTACATGCAAGATTAATATATTAAATATCTGTACTAACCGATAGATTTAAGATTGCTGACTCATCATTTACTTGTATTTAAATATTTCGGTTTGTGTGACTGACATGTCGATCTTTGACGCAAATTATAGCATAAATTTGTTTTTATACCAGACGCTATCGCCTGTTACGCTGACATACGGTGAGATACTCATAATCTCTATATCCATAACGACGCCGGAAGTGTGCGGTATTAGGGCGCCCTCTATGAAAGGACAATGCCGGAAATGAGCTCAATTTGAATAATTGAGTTTTGGGTTAAGAACAAATGTGATTTACATAACTATGGAATCACTGTACTGAGAATCTCTAAAAGAACCAATCTAATTGTAAGCTGAGGTTATTCAAATAAATCGTATTTTTCTGCTAGACGACACTCTCTTCACTCGGTCGTGCTACATTACCCGGTTGAATTGATTGAACTCAATTTATTCATAACCATGGGAAATTGTGCAGAAGAAACAATCCATGTGTGTAGAAATGTATATTGGCTTTATTTTCGTAGTAAGATATTCTTTACTTCAGCGAATGTTAGTTAAATTATATTTTCATCTATTTTCTAAGCATATAACTCAGTATTGTTTTTTGTAAAAAAATATGTGTACTCGTGTTGTTTTGTTTTTGTCACTTTGAAATCAATATTAAGTTGTCTTAAAAAGAACTATTAATCATTTAATTGATCGTAGTCATTGGTATAGTAAGTATACAGTAATGCGATTGGAAGTATAGTGATATACAAAATGTATATATATATATGTAGGCTATATCGTAATTATTCAATGAGGATACAATATCAGGTACAATTCTACCTAATGATATAAGTCAAAGAACGGATGCAATTCGATTCAGTCAAATCAAAATATTTCATAACTGAAGCCATCATTTTTCAATTGTTCTTAAATCACAACTGCGAGTCTTAAAAAAATGTTTTTACCATTGTATATACTTTTACCATTTTAGAAATTATTTTGGGACTGCCCTCATGGAATATTTGACACTTGGCTACAATGTTATTGAATTCTTAAAGAAGGAGTTTATCTGATGTGATGATAATTTAAGACTTGGCTTCGTTATGTATGTAGCCTCTATAGTGGACTGACTAATCAATCGCCGGGACTACCGGAAATCAGATCGAAAATCCTGTGCCATAGAATGGCTTTGTGCTAGTTTCCTTGGTGTAACCGGTGAGAAGATTAATCCAATTGTTTTAACATTCATCACACGCGTATCTCATATACCATACTTTGATATCATTGTACGAGAAATAAGAGACTTGGTTATTTTTGTCGATCAGATCGTATTTCACTTAAGAAGGACAAAGTAATCAATAACAAAGAGAAGAGCAATGTAGTCAATAAAAAGCCACGTCTATAGACATGAATGATCTTGTCGATACATTGATCAATTTGTTGAGAACCGTTAAGATTGTTGATGAAATATTTAACAGGAAGTATTTATCGGTATGTTAAACATGTATGTGTCTATAAAATTATTACAAACGTGTTTTTGGAAGCTTTATTCTAATTATGGGGAAGTAATAATTGCAAATGCACAAAATAAATGTGCTTTTTAGAGGCAATGTGGTAAAATAGATATTTCATTGCCGAGAAAGGGGTGATATATCTATATTTAAGATACTGTTTGTTTACGTTCTTGTTTCCTCAACAGTCAAACTACACATAGGAATAACAAGCTCAGACATCAAATATTCTGTACGTGAGGACTTTATACTAGCTACAAACATATTGGGGTAAACACTGAAAAGACAAGACATCGGAGCAACAACTGGAAATACGATGTTCTACATGATTGGAGAATGGGGACAGCCAATGTTTTTTTTATCTTGGCTGACAAGCCTATCTAAATGCTTGTTTGTGAATGAAATCTCAGTTACCTGGCCAGTATGTGTCTACTTTTTAGTATACGTATACAATTAACATTTTCTAACATATATTTCAAGTTACAGGCGTTATATCAAAGACTATAATATATATGTATTTGGCGGTGTCTGTGGTGTAACGTTCCTGATACCATACAATGAATGATACGCCTTTTCAGATAAGCATAAATATGTCAATATATTTAAATATCTAACGAACAGTAAATGGAAAGACAAACTATGTTCCCTACGAATGGCAATATACTAGTAAATTCAATATCTCTAGCATCAAACAGAAATGTATCAAGCATACATGTGTTTGATTTCTAAATTATTGATGATCGTGATTTCCTTTGATACCTTTAAATACACAAGTTACGTAAAAGGGTCATGCTGCAGAAAATCAATATTTTCTTTTGTCTACGTTGAAACATGTAACTGACCATGCAGGTAGAATATACTGCCACCATTGCATGCCGTAAAGGTCGTCTAAATTTAGGATCTAATATTTTCTTTTAGTCTCAACCTCCTTCGTTTTTCCTAACGTCTCCCCTGACACCGCCTAACTATTGATATGTAGTTGAACGGCTGCCCCTGTTACGAAAGTTTAGGGTTATATCCTACACATCATAGTCTATAAAAGTGGTAGTAGCAGGAATTGAACGATTGGTTCGCCGGTTGAATGTGACCGGGTGAGTGTGCTTGTTTGGTTATTCGCGGCATAGTTCATGTGGTTGTTAATATAATGTGAACTTGGTTGATACGAACTCGGTGTGACAACCTTGTTTATACGGTGTTCTTTCGGCGGAATTCCCTCTTTAGTTAAAGAACTTGGATAATTCGAATTAGGTCGAAAAATGATAATACGAAGTAAATTTTGGGTCCAAATAACAAATATCATACATCAAATGTTTATTTAACTCGAAATGAGATTTTTTTGACAACGAATCGCCGAAAACTATTTATTTTTCTCATTTCAAAACAACATGTTATATTGTTTTATGATTTTGACATCTTCTTGTTCGCATCGTTTTACGAATGGAACTAGGCAAGTAAAGAGATCGCAGTAGACATGAGAACTCGCTTAATTCGAATACTCGGATAACTCGAAGTCTTATCTCGGTCTTTTCGAGTTTTTAACAGAGGAATGAATTAATACATATTTCCTTCCATGTAGTGATTATTCCACTCGCTGACCTTGCGTTTTAAATACCAGTTTATTTGGGAATTACCTTTCCTTTCAGTGTTCCACTCGCGACCTTGCGTTATCATCAATTCAAATTGAACTAGCCACATAGAAGGTGGATTACGTTGAAAGAAATGTGCTCGCATTTGGTGATTGCTCTTAATAGTCACACAGAACAGAATGTTCTCGACGATCATGGAAACAAGAAAAGATTGTTGAACGATTGCGGCAGATTCGTATTAAAATGAATTCCAACAAAAATGAGTCTTAAATCGAAATGAGCTCAGCAAATGGAATTTAGAATTAGATTTACGTGAAGGGGAATTTCATCAGATTTTATCGTTAATATGTATGGGATTTTTGTGTTTGAGTACGGAAATGTGAATCGATGGTAGGCAAAAATAAATCAGTACTGTCTTTTCAATAACCATGAAATTCCTGAAGCACTGTGCACGGGCTTATGTGATTTCGTGTAGCCGGGATACGTAATTATATGGAAGAACCCGGATGTTTCCAATCCCTTCTAACATCTTATTTGGACATAATTGTTTTACAACATCAATTGATTTATATACTGCTTCATTTCTATCAAAAATAATTGCACATAAGGATATTTCTTCAATTTATTCTATCTAACAAAATTATTATCTTTGCATAATTTCATTTAGCAATCTTCTGATATTGACAACTCAATAATATTAATCGATCTCTTTTTTAGGATATAAAAAATTGAGAGTCCTTGAATGCAAATCTAGAACTGAAGAGAAGCTTACGTCGTTTTACCTTGTGATACATGGTTTTCTGTGAGAGCTCAAGACGAAAATATCATCCACTACCCTTGTTTGAATTTAGTGAAGCGTAATTGAGCTTCTGGATGGGTATCAAATACTGTACCAGCACGATTTATCTTAAGTGGAATTTGCGTACAAATGATCCAAATTCAAGGAAGTATGTTTAGGTGCGGGGGAAATATCACCGTCTTGGAATTATACATATATTAGATATGCCCTGAATTTCCCCTTTTCTCATTAGCTACTGCATGGTCACGTGTGGTTTTATATATAGCATTGCTTTTCCACTTTTTGGAAACATCAAGTTAATTTTTCTTCTGTGACATCATTACCTAACTGTTATGTTCTTCAGGGTAACGTCCTATGGCCATCCTTATTAACATATACATCGGATAGTTCTTTTGACATACAGAACTATCCAATGTTTATGTTAATGACGATGGTTTTTTATGACATTGGCCAAATGGCACCGCAGGTGGAGCGTTAATATTGTACCTGCTGCCCCTATTGCATGATCGAAAGACGACTAGATTAAGGACCTTATGTTTTCTTTCTTCCTTCATTACTTTCTCCTTCCTAACGTCTCCCTTGACATCATCTCACTTTTGGCCTTTGGTTGAGTGCTCGTCCCTGTGAGGTAGGTTCTGGGATCTGTCTCATGGCCAAGACAAGTCAAAGTCTATAAAAGTGTTAGTTTCTGCCCCTGTTTAGCACTTAACATTAATGGATTTGGACGACTGGTTCGCCCGTTGTCAGTATAATGTTACCTGGTGGGGTGTGTTGCTTGGTGTCTTCGGCGGCACGCTTCAGTGATATAGCCTTATAAAAAGGACAAAAGGTCCACTCTATAAGAAGACAAAACACGAATATACCACAGGCTCCCCCATAAAACACATATCGCACATCACACACTCAACACATCACATTCATGGGAAACCATCCTTACATGGCCCTAGCTGTTAATAGAAGGTAAATATTATAAACATGGTTACAAAACCAACAAAACAAATATGATATACTGGGCGCCGATGAAAACGCACCACTGTTATAATATGCTAAATTTAATGGTAACAAAAATTTTACAGAAAAAAAATCATTATTTCATTACAAGGTATACATTTCGAGAGTCGTTTCCTACCAGTGAGTTAGTCAAAGATTGCCCGTGAATTGGGATGAGACAAACGTTTTAACGCTACCCTCCAAATCATTTTCACACTTTCAATATCTAATGTGGCCACCATTTGCCTCCACACAAGCACGACACCTACGTTGCGTGGACCGAACCAGACGCTGAATTCTTTCTGGCTGAATGTTCCTCTACTCCTCCTTAAGGACAATTTCAAGTTCATGTCGATTTTGCGGTTGCGGTTGACGTCGTTTCACAGTTTGACCTAACTGGTCCCACAAGTGTTCAATCGGACTGAGGTCAGGGGATAAGGCAGGCCAGGGCAGTGTATGAATGTTCTGTTAATGAAGGAAGTCTGTGGTCAACCTTGCTGAGTGCGCATGAGCATTGTCTTGTTGTAGAATGCCGACTTCGGTATGATTACGAAAGAACGGTACAACGGCAGTTTGTAGGACTTCGTCGATGTAACGCCGTACCGTCCAAGATAACAAGGGGCGTCCTCAGGTCGAAGGATATCCCTCCCCACACTATGACACTGCCATCACCCCACCAGTCACATTCGCGGACGCACGAATCGACTTAACGTTCTCCCCGTCGTCTCCACACGCGAATTCTAAATTCTAAAATCTATTACGGAGATGGAAGCGGGATTCATCCGTGAATAGCACACATCTCCATTGGCGCATGAGCCAACATCGATGCCTCTGGGTTCACGTCAGGCGATTTTGACGTCGACATTGTGTCAACATGTTCCCACGGAAGGGTCTATAGGCTTTCAAACCGGCGCTACGCAAACGTCAGCGGACAGTAGAAACCGAAATTCGTCTTCCATTGTTCCGGCCGTTTGGAAGGCAGTTTGGAAGCGGTCACGGAGATGGGTGACCCGGATGTAACGGTCCTGTCGATCCAATGTCAGTCGTTGCCTCCCAGGGCGCGGTCTATCATTCAGAAAACCCGTTTGAACGTACCACTGTTGAAATTTCACAATAGTAGAAGGCGAACATCCCATTCTACGCGCAATTCCACGCCGCGGACGTCCGCCTGCCAACATACCATCGTGATGTTGTGTATCCGTAAGTCTTGGCATCGTTTTCCAAACTAAACGGCGTTTTCAAAATCTGAATGTGGAAAACAGTCTTCCTATTCACAAGGACTGTACACGTATAATGGGTAGACCAAGCGTTCATTGATACCGAGTGCACGTGCAGATAGGTACTTTTTCAACAATCGACCGCTTTACGGCCCGAGAGCAAGTTCAGTCATGCGAATCATTAATGTATACATAGGTAAGGTGCTCAAAGATTTACATTACTAATTTGTTTGATATGAACAAACAAAAAATAATTGAAAAGTATTCAATTAAAAAGTGTTGCGTTTTCATCGGCGCTCAATATATTATACCACCCTGATATAATCTAACGTAATGACCTCATGCTGCGCTACAGGCCATTATTTAACACCATATGAGCCTCAAGAAAGGTCCACAATGGATGAATATACGTGTGTGTAGATCCAATGTTATAAAGTATAGAACTGTTGACATAACGTCTTTGACCGATATAAATATTAACTTATTGTTATACACCGGAGTGCGTATCGGGAACCTCAATTATTGAATCTTGCTGGCGATACCATGTTAAGCCCTCAACAGGCAATTTCGAAATATAGAAATTATCAAATCAAGTTAAAAAGCGAATAATACTGCCATTTAAAGTCGACATTCCACTTTGAAAAAGCCTGCGTGAGGAAAGTTAGTCGACACATAGAATTGCACAATAACGACTTATGCTATACAATGTAACATCCTTCAAGCGGGACTTATTCCTTGCATTACAGCCTTTGAAATGCGTGCATTTGTGAAAATGTCATCATTTAAGTTCTTGTTGTTAATCATCTGAAGATTATTGTTATTTTGTTAAATTATATTCAGTATAGGGAATACGTAAGAAAATATGTTCTGCATTGGTCGTTTCATAAACAATAGTACGTTGATATTTTCACTATCAATAGTGATGCTTCGTCATAAAATGTTGTATGACTATTGCAGAGAACACAGACACACCAACGTCCGGGGAATCACGCAGTGTGTATTTAAAATATGAGTATTTCAAAGGCACACGGATGCAGATTTATGAATCCATACATAATTGGCCCGAGAATAATACTGAACGGAAATCATTTGTAGCTCATTTTCTAAAAACTGACTTTGCATACAACAAATTTCCATAGGGGTTAAATCGATTGCAAGAGAAGGAACAGATGATTTTGTACATAATTCAATTTCTAGTATCTGGTGACCTTCCCCGGGAGTCGATCCTGAACGGTATGACAGTGTTGAGCACGGGATCCAATTTTGCCGTAATTTATGTAGATATGCCTGGCTACTTTCCCTGGTTAACCTCCTCGCTAATTCTACGCCCACAAATAAATCCTGATTTTACGCTGGATTTGTGACAGAATTCGTGCCAATAAAGGATCTGCAAGTCTGGAAATTTCTAGACAAGCTCTTTATTCCTCACATTGCATCGGTCACACATGTATCAGGAGTGCTTGCAGATAACTAAGAAGTACGAGACCAACGTAGTCAGAGTTTATCACAGAAGCAATTATATATATAACAAAGCCATCATTGAACGGAACTTACCCACAGCGTTATAAATATATTGCCAACCCACACATACATAATAAGAAAGTGCCGTTAGCTTTGTTCGATAAAACGACAAAGAGAAAAGGTAAGCTTTCAGAGTGCATAATTTATATCAAGCAATGTTGGGTAACGAGGATAAAATTTCATATGTGTGTGATAGTACTTGTACTATGCGAATGTCTTTGTGTATGCTAATGAAATTTAGATTATAATATAGGTGTCGCTCTCCCTCTCCTGACAGACTCTCGCTTAGTATAATGGCGTATAAGGCCTAAAATATCCCCGGGCGATCTTGGTTAAGGTATAGCCGGAGTCTAGTCTAGTGGAGTTCTGTTTTGAAAACTCATGTTTGATTTATTGGTAAGTTCTGCGGGTAGGGCGTTAGAACTGTACCTGCTGACCCTAATGCATAATCATAGCATACGACTAAATTTGGAATCATATATATATTTTTTCCTAATTTGCTTTCTCCTTCCAAATGTCGCCCTTGGCAACACCTCACTTTTGGCCTGTGGTTGAGCGCACATTTGTTCCCTGGCGGAGACACATAATAGGCTATAAAGGTAGTAGCTTCTGCTCCTGCTTAGCGCTCAGCATGAGGGCGTAGGACGACTAGTTTATCCGTTGCCCGTGACCGGGTGGAGTGTGTTGCTTGGTGTCTTCGACGGCATGCATCTATGATAATGCACTATAGAAAGGGCAAAAGTTCCACTATACAAAAAGATAAAACACAAATATACCACAGTCACAAACACAAATATAAAACAGTCCCCCTAAAACATGTACCTCGCACTTTACACACGCAAGACACAATTTCCAAGGGAGATACTCAAACTGGAAGTGAGTGAAACATATTTGTTAATGGCCGACAATAACACTCAAAACAACAATTTCTGTCAACAATTTCTGTCTTTAAAATATAGACGAAAATTTCAATTGTTACAATTTACCTAAAATGTATGATCATAATATATATATATAGGTACAATTTATACTCTTAAGAAAATTAAAATAGTTTAATGACATAAAACATGACTTTGATACCATTTTGGATAACAAATGGAACCCTGTCATTGTTCTGTATCAAAAATAGAAAGGTCCTTGAACTGTTTTCCTACTTTTAATGCAGATCCACAAATAACTGTATAACTGGGGCCACATAGCTGTTACATTTTAGCAATGTTTTTTCTCTCGAGAGACCATGCTCTCTTTGGGCGGAAATCACAGTAACGCACCTCTACTGGACAGGTTCAATTTGGCCATAACACAGACAGGCTCCGATTTCTCGAAACAAAAGTGCAGACTTAAGTCAAAACTTAAGTTTTTCTCCTTATGTAACTTATATGAAAACTTTAGACTTAAGTCAGTTTTGGACTTAAGTTTGTTTCGAGAAATCAGGGTCTGGGACCTTTGAAATGTTTTTAAATTTTTAAACCATTGTTCATTAAAGTGGTATGTCCTAGTGGTACGTTATGTTACTATTTTAATTTGCAATATATGCTGCATAAGTTTGATTCATCTTTAACTGCAAATTTATGTAAAGAGACATGTTTCCATAATAAAAAAGGCACTCGTTAATATTCATTCATTATTTATTTACATTGTATAATAATTGTATTGAAAGTCGATTATCTTATTTATGAATTATTGAATAATTCTACGATCAAAGCTTACGTAACGATTTAGATTTCTATAGTACCTTGAATCATTGAACTCATTGCCAACTTTATGCGGGAATGTTTATGGCAAAGTGTCCTGTCCTTCCCACGAAATTATAATTTTTTTACAATTGTAACCATGTCCAAGATAGGTGTGTTAAATCTAACAAACTAAACGGAAGAGTATTTCCGATATTTGAACACTATAAGAACACTACAAATTCTGACTCTATATTTGATGCTACGAATGGGACATCATGATTCTTACAACATCCTCTATTCGGTTTCAACAGGGGTTTGTACTGCAAAGAGCAATCGGGGTACAGCAGTGTGACTTTAGTCGATTATTGGTAACAATCTGTGAAGTGATACCTAGAAACGGCAGTTCGAGTCAAATCTAAAAAAGCTCTCTGGAGTTTAAACTGTTAAAAACGATGTATTGTTGTATTTGTGGTTTAGAATTAGAGCATGATTGTACGGTGCGGCTAAAAAGTCCTGATTGTGCTCTCCAAAAGCATGAACATGAATTATTTCAATATCGATGTGGTTTCAAACTTAATCACGTCTAGTTTTGTTGACGGGTTTATAGGTGTAGACAAAAGAACAGCTGTGTTATGTAATAAAAGTGAATTGTCAGAACATCGACCTTTCTCGAGATTTGATTACGCGTCGCAATTTGACATAGTACGTGGAAATGCCAAATGTAAACACACTAAAATTAAACACCCTATTTTTGTACAAAAACACAATAAATTCCCTGACGCTAAAATATCCTTATAGTGTTTTACAACTGCTTAAAGCACTCTCTTCGTACAAGGTGTCTACATTGTCTGTTCTTCCTTATTGACTTCGTAACGTGTACGTACTTGTTCGCTTACGTTACTCTTGGCATGAAGATTGCCTTTTAATTTGACCAATCTCATTATTAACTTTAACCGGTTCATGCCATTTCCTTATTTAGCGTAGATCAAATAGTGTTTTCAGAATCACATTTAAAACCATTTTGGATGGTTGCATGAACAAACACGAACCGTCGAAGTCATACTTATGACAAAATTATGAATTCAAGCAGTTCCGTGTCTTTCTTAGTCTTGCGTCATTCATAGAATCCCGTGTTAATTAAGTGAACCAAATCATCAGGCTGTAAGACGCAATTGTAAATCTGATTACAGAAATAATCTATTTCAAAAGTTTTTGTTACTGTTATACCTTAAGGGGGTTCAGGCACTTTTTCTTCTAAAACAAATCCTTATCGAAATTAATGTAAAATCGCTTTATATGATCATTAAGTGCAGAGAAACTGAAATATGTTATCATTATAATCTACAAGCTATTCCGTAGCCACGAAAAAATGCAAATCAATAAATGATGTTTTGATGGTTATTTCTAATAATCGAATTTGATGGACAGCAAAATCAGAAATGTTTGTTGAATAATTATTTTTATTTGCCTTAAAATCTTAAAATAAATTCATTAAACAGAAAATGTTATGTGAACGTGTTTTTAAAATACAATGTTTGCTCCTTTGAAAAGGTGTGAGCTGTTACATTTTGAGATGATAAAATAAATTCAACCTGATAGAAATGCATATTTCACAGCAAGGAATAATTACACACAAATCACAAGTTTTACTTTTATTTTGTAAAAATAAACCCACCATTATACCTGTACTGTTGTAAAGGCAAATTCCTGCCAAGAAGTGTTCTTAATCAAATTCGCACTCCATGTTAACCGATCAATTTTAGTCTGATAAGACATTTCTCTTTTCTTTGAGTTTATGAGAATCCAGTTATAATGAAATAAAAAGTTTTGGGCTCTGATGAATCGGTTTGTCACGCTGTCATTGAATTAATATATATTTCATTATTTAGCTTTAGCCGGCGTGCAGACATATTAAAAATGTATACATGAAATAAGGTACATGTCTTGGAGTGTTTAAGGACCAGCGATTGGGCATTAATTGTCCTCAATGCAATATCATAAGGGACAACTAAATTAAAGGTATTTACTTTGCGATTCTTTCGAACCCTGGTCCTTTTTCCCAACATCTCTCTTGCCCTCTCCGCCATGACTTCAAACAGAACCAAACAAACAATGAAACCAAATGTATATCCAATCAATGTCTTTATTACGTTAGATAATCCGACTGACCCCTGCAGGTAGGGCGTTGGAATAGTATCTGCTGACCCTATTGCATGATCATAAAAGGCGACTAAATCTATGATATTATCTTTTCTCTTCTTCCTAACTGACTTCATGTTTCCTAATGTCTCTCTTGGTACCGCCTCATTTTTGGCCATGAGTTGAGCGTTTTCTCCTGTGAGGAAGGCTCTTGGTTCTGTCCCATGGCCGGGACACACCAAAGTCTATAAGAGTGGTAGTTTCTGCTCCTGCTTAGCGCTCAGCAAAAAGGGAGTGGGACGACTGGTTCGCCCGTTGTCAGTATAATGTGTCCTTATGGGATGTGTTACTTGGTGTCTTCGGCGGCATACTTCAGTGATGTAGCTCTATAAAAAGGGCAATAGTTACACGGTACAAAAAGACACAACACGAACATACCGCAGCCTCCCAAAACACGCATCTCGCACGTCACACACGATACACACTTCGCACAGAGAGGCCGTCTTTATATTACACTGTCTGTTAACAGGACATTAAAATAATCAAACAAACAAACAAACGGACATAACACTTCCCAATATAGTGGAACAAACAAATGTTTACTGTCGTTTTTTTTTCTTTCTATGAATCCTCTGTGAAGGGAGATGTATCTCTGACCTACAGTGTACCATTAGATTAGTAAAACGATATGTTTACCTCAATTTAAACATGATAGAAATAGCCAACACTGTGAACGATATACATATATTCCGATGACGCATATGTTATTAGATGAAGATGAAAATAATTAATATTAAAAAAACCCACAAAGTCAAAGTTTGTAAAAAATCATCTTTTCTTGTGATTAGTAAATAGTATAACCATATCTTTTTTAAGCCTGACAAATAAATAAAATGATATTTAATGATGTTTAAATTCACACGACATTATCTCTTTGACGGCATCAAATTAATAACATTTGTGGATTCAACCTTTTTTATTTATATTGCACAAAATGCAAGGGATTTCGACAATCACATATTTTACAATTAGTTTGCTACAAAATATTCTGGTCAATGATCACTAGAAAACCCAAGTGAAGATCACAGGAAAAGATCAAATATGTTTTAATGGAATGGTCGTTTTCACCGTTCTTCTGTTTTGGCAGGTTATGTGACTGAGGCTGACGAAGGGGAGACAACTCTTGAATGTTATACAGATTTCTTGATGCAAACATTTGAAGTGTAGTTTGCGACTAAGCTGCTGTTGATATTGGAATATTTTTGTAAAAAAAGGTGTTTGTTATTAAAGTTCACTGGGTATACACTATACGTTCTTATAGTTATATTAGACAAAGTCAAACATAACGTCATTTGTCCCAAATTGGCACATTTTTTTCTTATTTTAAAGCATCAATTTGTCAGGTTGAAGTATAATTCCTATTATTGTATTAATCTTACAAAAATACCCTATTATCTATCTGTTGATCTACAACTGAAATTCCTTATCTGCACACGTATTCATAAATAACATTCTTGGATACAGGTCCGAAACGCTTATTACTTGTGTTGCCTACATGACTTTACGACAGTATACACGACACTATACACAAATGTTTGCTTTTTCAACCCTTGACACGTTCAATTAACGTATAAGTGACATAAGGGAAGTAACTCGTAGATTCAAAAGTGCCATTTGAGCGCACAAGTATTTCATTTTACATGCGACATTTTCATAGATAGAGTTACGTACTAGAAAATTGCAATACAGATTCATACACGTAAGACACCATGTGCATAGGAGGTCATACTTACGTGACAGTGGCTTTTAGAATGACGTGAATCAACCGAAAACAAACATCACAAAACATCTTGTAAGAACAAATTGCAAGATGTTTAGTTTAGACGCCTTCGGGGAAAACAGTAGACTGGCCACCAGACCCTAACTTGTTGATAAGACTTTCTCAGCAGAGTTCTTTACTAGATTACTCAGCAGAGTTCTTTACTAGATTATCTCCCCCTAGTTTAAAACTGAGGATCAGGCATGTAGTTGAGACAAAAATGATCAAGCCAAATTTTAGTGGGTTATTTTAATATTCTAGAGACTGGTGGCCAGTCTAGGAAAACAGGTTAGACATTCTTTTTTAGAGATCATGTTACTAACACCATTCGCATCTTGCCGGTCAATCTATATTTCTTCCTGTTATAAAATTAGTGTTGGAATGCTATATACAAATGATCAGTTACACCACTTAAACTGATTTTTCCATTTGTTATGTTGATTGCAGTTTAATTCAAGATATTTTAAACAAGAACATTTTGGAATGAAATAATGTAAACCGTCAAGATAATCCTGTCTACAAAACATTTTCAATGTCTTTTTTTGCTGACTATAATTATATTGTTTAATGTTTCTGTTACTGTTGTTTGCTGTTACTTTGGTGTTATCCTTGAAAATTGGACAAATAAAATCCTTAAGATTTTGATATTTTAAATCAAAACTAAGGTGCTATTAATTTTCAAAAAAATACCATCTTAATCATTATAAGCATTCTCGGTTCCATGTATTCGGTTCACTATCGCTTACTAAATCCCTTGACCAAAGCCGCATCAGCCATGGTAATATCAAAAATTAATTTCACAAATCCTGGTCATTTAGTTGACTTATTTATTAGAACCACAGCCAATGCGGCGGATGGTGCAAGGGGTTAGTAAGCTATAGTGGGACGAACATCTGGGACCGAGGATGACTATAATTGTTAGCGACGTTAAAGGAACAATTGGTGATGCTAATTCTGTTACATAACCACGAAGCAAAATATGATATAATGTAATGTAATGACATTCCTTATGAAAAATATAACAGAAAATGTTAACAATTTTAATGACATTGTTAAGTATTTTCATTCCATATCTTTGATTTACTTCACTGACAAGAGCCAGGTTTTCGGCATACAAGCCATCCGACCACATTATGTAATGGCGGACAGCGAGCGAGTTTAACACACATTTCACCGGAGTGGGCTTTTCTGGCATAGCACATATAAACCAGATAATGTCACCTGCATTAGAACTGATTCCGATATATGTGCACATTTAGTGCACTCTTAGACTGCATTGTCCCTCAATATGATATACAACATGCCAACATGTATGTAGCTTATCTGATTGATTTACTTATATAACTTCTATTACATGATCTACTATGTCATGTCCGGACCAAGGATTTAGTAAGTTGATTTAAACAAAAAACATCTGATGGAACAACTTTTATTTATCACGAAATGCAATTCAAATCGAACGTTTCTAGTTTACAATCATCATAACCAGTCTGGGTTATTTGAAAACGAAATTCAGTTGTTAGATTCTTTCAGTACGGTTGATGCATTCTGTAAAAACAAAGGAGTTAATACATGCATAAATATATTTTTTTAAAAGCTTGAAATCGTGGACACAGTTTGAATATAAAATAGCGAATCTAAAGTGTTTTAATAATGAATATAAAATAAACAATAGAACCAATACCGCTATGATTTATTATAATTATTTCGGAAAAGGTATTTTATATTTACACCAAAACCCATAGGATATGATCCTTTTTTATCATGATTCCAGAACATCAATTGTAAGAGGGGTGTTCCAAAAATCATGTCATCTAGCCTGTATTTTGTGAACACCATGCCCAATGTACTCAAAACCGTCTCTAGTCGATAGTTTGATCAATGGAGCATAGCACAGGTAAACTTCTTCTTCATAGCCTGACTGAACTTGCTACAATGTGTATTGCTTTATAACGCATTCATTTTACTATAGACAATATGACTGAGAGCAGAGCTTTGATATGCGATTGAGATTACAGCCTACGTATAAAGTAGGTTGCTAATTGGCGTAAAACCGACAGATATGGGTAAGGTTTAAAGTCTCATATGTCTTTCTGTAGATGGGTAGTTAAAGTTAAGACTGGGTAACAGCGGCTGAAAGATGCTGCTCGTCTGGGATGTCAAAATTGGCAGTCTAAAAATGGCGTATTCCGGCAGTTGATGAGTATTTGGAGGGACAAAGAAAATTAAAATAATCAGAACAATAAAAGTTTTTGTGAAATAAAGTATCATTTCTTTTGTAACACCCCTCATTAAAACTGTTAAATTCAAACTTTGGTAGAGTTAAAATTTTAGATGAAAGACAATATATATTATGACTGTTTGTAAAATGTTTGTAACAATATGCTCATTCAATTTTTGATTAATATTTAAGATGCAAAATTTGTGCGGAAAATTCTTCATTTCATTTAGACTCTTTCAAATCTCAAATACCATATGTATCATTGGTTTTTGACTAAAATACCACGAACTTATCAAAGTGTATGTTTTTCCCCCTTATCAACATAGATCAGTGAGCTTGTTTAAATCCCACACATTCCGTACCTTATTACAGTTTTTCCATGGAAGCTAAAACAAAAGATCAAATATTCATTCAAGAGTTTTATTTTTTATCAAAACATTTTCGAGCATATTTACATATACCTTTTTGCAGAAGAACTGACACAATAATTATAATCACTTTGTAAAAAGATGTATTTGCAAAACTTTGATTTGATTAACACGGAAAGTGGAAGAAAATTTTTATGATCACCTAGTGCTTGCTTACCTGGCGCATGTATTGACACTGAAATAGAACGAAAATTGTAAAAATAAATAACTGAAATGAGCATTTTGAATTGTGTGCATTTATTAACATCGGATATCATTATATAAATGCTAGAAATAGTACTTGTTAACGATAAAATTTCCATTTCCTGTGAATAAGTAATTTAACATTATATTGTTTTTCTCTGTAGAGGTTTGTATTGTATAATCTTTTTTATAAAAGAACATAAATCGGACTGTTTTCTCTCTGAATTACACCATTTACACATCACATTCAAAAGACAAATAGAAAGTTAATGACTCTTGCCATATTCTCTAGATATTTGATATACATGTTATATTGTATTTGATGTAATCCAAACCTAGAAATATATACCTTTCCACACATATCAAAACAACTCAACAACTATATGAAATTAGAATAGCCACCACAAACATAGTGACCTTTAAATCAATAACTAATAATCCACCGTGTGGATTAACATGAAATAATTACAGTTGTTGCAACCAACAGCAACTACCAAAAGCACTATAAAATTAAGAATAAAACTTATGCTAGCCTAAGTTGGTTTGGCCCAAAACCGCCGGGACGCACACCATTTTTTTTACATACATGTTTGTCGGCAACGAAATTTAAATTTCCTCAATCATGTTTTTATATAAGGTATTATTGGATATTTCAGATATAGCGGGTTATTTGATTATAATACTTACCCGTAAACAAAACGTCCATCTATGCTGAATGTTTAAATCCAAATATAAAATAGATATATTATAACAAGTGTATTAAATGTATGAATATAATGTATATGTATGATTTTTTTTTGAAAACATTTTGTGGAAAAATAACTATGATACATGCTTTAGAAATCTGATTATTACAATTCATATATTAGTTCATATAGTCACCGTTTTCCTAAGTGTACAAGTACAACTGTACAACTGTACCCGCTAATGTTCCGGTTAGCATTCTGTTGTTTTTCGTTGTCTTTTTTTAAATAAAAAAATAAGCTAATAACAAACACTATTTGATATTTACTAACATTTTTCATGACCAGTGACATATTAAAGTAAATAGTTTTTACCTACCTTCTCTCTGCACTAAAATACAGAAATAACAAGCATTATTCAAATGTATATATGAGTATAAACCGTCTTACAAATAAGTACATAAAATTCATTTATCAAAATAAATAGAAATTGTATTTGAAAGTTTTCATAGTGAATTTGTAAAATATAACAAATCATTGAATTATATCAAAGCGTTGTTTTTTCTTGTATTTTTTTGCGCAGTCATTCATTCAATTTCATGCGTTAGTGTATATTTATTATTTCTGCTATGTAAACGTAACAATGAATCCATATGTCTTGTTATTTATGTCCCTTGTATTTGTAAGTGTATTCTATACAAAGAATGGAGGCGGAAGATAACATAAAAATATCTTTTCTAAATTAATGTCGAAAACTAGATTTGCATAGTGACCTTTCAATGTTTAAATATACACACATAATATATCTTCTTTCCGGCTTGTACCGAAGGAAGATTAGTATTGTTGTTTTCTTTTTTAGTTACTTATCAACTTTTAATCGGACAAATGCTTTTGTTTATTTTCTACGTGGTATTCTGATCTGATATACATACTGTACATTTTAACTACTCGCAGTTTAAAGACATTTAATTATTAATAATAAAAACGTTAAATAAAATTTTGAATTTCCATCTACACGAGATGAAACGTCGATCACATGATATCGTAAAGTCAGTTCTTTTTTTTCAATCACTCTAAATATTGTCTTATACCTTAAAGGAGGGCAACTCTTGTGACCGGAGCGGTTTCATCAAATGTATGATCGATAGACGAATGTTCATTATAACCTTGACAGAAACAGGTAAGTTACGCCAGCATAACTGATTTTTTTTATTTTAGCATATTTTATTGTGTAATTTTATATACAATGGGATTGGGCACAAGTTTTCCAACTTATATGAAGCCCTCTCCCTACAGAAGTATAATTAATCATATGACAAAGAACACAACAATGGCAAAAATATAAATATTTACAAGATTTCAGAGGGAGAGAGAAAGAGAGAGTTAGAGGGAGAGAGATAATTAATTTCAACATATATATATGATTACATAATTTATCGATATGTATGTATATTTGTAATCACTCCCGATGCTGATGACCGAAGCATAACTGATGTGACATTAGGGCCAAAATCCCAACCTTCACATGATTTTTATCAACACATTTGGACTTTGAAATTCTTCAAATTGTAGATTTTTTTAGTTATATAATGTAAATGTATCTAAAACAATGATCATTTTATATACGATTTTTATGAAACACGTCCCGAAATTGTGATTATTGCGTTCTTAAGTCCGTTATAAAACTCGCTTAATAAATTCCATATTACACTCATGTAAGATCCTTCCAAAGTGATATTGAGGATATCAAGGATCGTATTACAGTTTCTACGTAATCATGTGCGTAATAACATTAGACACTAATACGTTACACAGACAAATGATCGCATTCGCATTCCTATCTTGTCATAACTAAATTCATGGGGTTTCCTATTGTGACCACTGTATTACCTCAATGGACCTCTTACTCGTATTTTAATAATGATCTTAAGAATTGTATTCAAGCATTGTTAAGTGCCGGAATGATTACCTCATCGTAGTTAGCATATACTCTATCATCAGCGCCAAAGTTTCTCTGAAAGACAAAATTCAAGAAATAAATACATTTTTCTTTGTGAATGTTGGAGTATATGACAATCAAACGTGCACACAAACACACAATTGTGGTTAGTGACATTTAGTGGTTTCTCGTATATATGAGTTGTATAAAGTGTCGTGTAAGGACTTGATACACACAAAATGGTTAGTTTTAGAAAAATCTGATAACAAGATATGGTAATAAATACTAATTCTAATCTGTAAGTTTTGTTTTCAATACCATGAAAATAATGGCACGTGTCATATTCTTGATATGAATGATCTTTTTAGTTAGAGGAACATTTGTTTTTTAGTTTTTTTTTTTTTTTTAATTTATTCTCTCACGAAACACTAAATTCAATTATAAGTAGTGAAGATTTGATATGTTTATGACATTTGTTCTTTACTTCTAACA